>NC_034203.2:21265397-21488336 GCF_002021735.2 Oncorhynchus kisutch
TTATTCTTGACTGTACCATGAAATGACTCTTTTCTTGTATTATTTTCCAGTCATGAAGGATAATCAAACAGCTCCCCAGCTTCCCCTGTATCATTAAGTATCCAAACCTGGATTGGTGTGACATTAAAATATCATAAGAGTCATCATGTTGTTGTGTTCAGTTTGGAACAAGGTTGTTACACGGTTCAATCCCAGGACTTGTGATCCCATGGTGTTACGGAGGAGAGAGTCGGAGAGGGAATCGACATCGGTGGTCTACAGTGTTTAACCTATTAAAGAATCCACTGGGGTCTGGAGCACGAGGGCGGGGGGGGGCAGTCGGCCGGCCAGACAACTCGCCGACACATCTAATTCGTGTCAAACGGCGTCCTTGTCGGTCTAACGAGGCCACCTTTCACAACGTGGCGCTGGCGACAGTCATGCAGAGCGCTCCACTTGTTGAAAGAAGACTCGGGAGTGACGCAGTAAACACCAGCAGGTATAATCCATGTAGGCCAACACTCATTGTGAGGCAATTTCTTCTCAAGTGCCATAGGTCAGCCCATTCTTATTCTGCACCAGCCGGCCGAGCCTGGAGTGACACACCATTCAATATCAGTGGAAATGTACAAATTGAACACATCACACGAATAGTTCCCAAACGTATCCACATCAATGTGGATTCCTAAGTATATTTTACCATACGGCTCTGCTCTGTAGGCCAAGTGGAGTGATCATATGGTACATGCTCCGACAACGTCTGTCATCTATTACATTTTGTGGGTCAATTTGTGTTCTGGTGTTTATGGAAAACACACAAAAATACAGAAAAGCTAGTATGTCTTGGTTTTGCGATACAACGTGAAATTGGCCACAAATTGGTCACATTATTCATTTGACGGTCTCTGTCTGTCTGTCTGTCTGTCTGTCTGTCTGTCTGCCTGTTTGGCTATCTTTCTTTCAATCTTTATTCCTGTCTGTGTCATCTTTTTTTCCCCAGACATGTGAAACTGTCAATTCGTTGTGCTAAACGGTCCTTTTTCAGTCCGCTGTCCTTTTCCCAGAGTGCAAGTAGGCAGGCAGAGGGCCACATCTGGACAACAGAGGCAGACCTCTCCATTCCTCCCACAGTCCAGTGCAGCAGCAGCTGAGCCACCGTGAGAAGCCATCATCCCCACAGACACAGCTGGGGGACAGGGCTCGGTGCTAACCAGATGTGTAAGGTCATATCCTGACCTCTGACCCCAGAACCCTCCTCCTCCTCACTAGTGCATCAGGTGTGCAGTCAGTACATGGACAGACAGACCCAGGGCAGACACTGCGGACGTACAGCAGATGCAGACACCAGATAAGATAACCTGGTCCTGTGCAAAATTGTGGACTAGGTGATGATAGATAGAATGTTATATAAAACATACCAAAGCTAGCGGTTGTATCCTGTGGCACTGTGTCAGACACACATCAACTATTGTCTTTTTAAAAACGAACAGATTCCACCAACAGCATCCAGAGCTTATTATTTTTCCATGCAAACCATGCTTACTGTAACTTAATAGACATACATGAGGATGCAGTTTAAACATGGCATTTAACACTTATTTGATGAATGCAAATAGATGCCATCTTCACTGTTGCTACAGTAATGTTTTTCCCTATTGCTGATTGGATCATCACTCTCCCCATTGCCCCTGCTTGTTGTCTATGATCACCCACCCTCCTGTCAGTCAAC
This sequence comes from Oncorhynchus kisutch, assembly GCF_002021735.2. Taxonomy (NCBI): domain Eukaryota; kingdom Metazoa; phylum Chordata; class Actinopteri; order Salmoniformes; family Salmonidae; genus Oncorhynchus; species Oncorhynchus kisutch. The sequence continues at coordinate 21,267,106 of NC_034203.2, forward strand.
TGAACTAATGCAGAATGACTGGCCCATTGATTCCTAGCCATCTGAAAATAATCCCTCATCAATTAAGCAATTACCTTTTAACCAAATATCAAACAAATTGGCCAATTGACTGTAGTGAAGTGGATTATTTGCGTCGTGATCTTCTGATTGAAGTTCCCATCATTGATGACTGGGTTTATTGAAAGGATGAAATATGCGTTTCAGGTGTTTAACGGGTCCCAGCAGGTTAGTGTCCATAACGAGGGAGATGTTTAATTGAGACATTGTTAATTAGGCCAGGCTGTTAATACTTGATCCTTATGGTTTACAGTGATAGTCTCCTCTCCTCTCCGGCTGTGCTGTCACGACATGCTGCCGCTGCGTCTTCATTAAGAAGTGTGTATGTGCGTGCGTGTGTGTGTATGGTGTGTGTATGTGTGTGTGTGTGTGCGTGCGTGCGTGTACGTGTGTGTGTGTGTGTGCGTGCGTGCGTGTGTGTGTATGTGTGCGTGCGTGCGTGTGTGCGTGCGTGCGTGTGTGTGTGTGTGTGTGTGTGTATGTGTGTGTGCGTGTGTGTGTGCGTGTACGTGTGTGTGTGTGTGTGCGTGCGTGCGTGTGTGTGTATGTGTGTGTGCGTGCGTGTGTGTGTATGTGTGCGTGCATGCGTGTGTGTGCGTGCGTGTGTGTGCCTGCCCATAAAGCCGCAGACGAGCATGTCTGTTTGAGGATAGTCAATTTTACAGCTCAACTCACACCGCAGAACTGACAAATCAATAAAAGTTAAGGAGATAAATTATTTAAAGCCAACTCTAATTAGTTAGGTATTCCTGAACTATGGATTGCTCTACAATATTGATGATGGAGTCCAGTTTATGGAAAGATTTGAGCTCTCTCTTCTTCTGTTGCAGGAACTCACATTCTCACAGAATAGAAATCAACATTTGAGCCGGAAACCAACATTCGAAGATAACTGACTGGGAGAATTATGATGACAGACATCAGCAGTTATTATTTCTAAAAGCCTGTTCAGTGCCATGATTGTACACAAATCTAATATTTTTTCCCTCTGAGAATTTACATATTTCAGTAACAAATACTTACAGTGCCAATGCTTGTAATGTGCATTTTTCAAAATAGAGTTGGCATGCTCTTATCTATTTCACATATGAAAACACTCCAGTTAGAATTTAAATGAGACCCAAGCCTATCCTTCTCAGTTTCCCTCTCTCCCATCCCTCTTTCACGTCCCACTCTCCCGTCCGTCTGTCTGTCTGTCCCTCTCTCTCTCTCCCATCCCTCTTTCACGTCCCACTCTCCCGTCCGTCCCTCTCTCCCGTCCGTCCGTCCGTCTGTCCCTCTCTCTCTCTCCCATCCCTCTTTCACGTCCCACTCTCCTGTCCGTCCCTCTCTCCCGTCCGTCCGTCCGTCTGTCCCTCTCTCTCTCATCCCTCTTTCACGTCCCACTCTCCCGTCCGTCCCTCTCTCCCGTCCGTCCGTTCGTCTGTCCCTCTCTCTCTCATCCCTCTTTCACGTCCCACTCTCCCGTCCGTCCCTCTCTCCCGTCCGTCTGTCCGTCTGTCCCTCTCTCTCTCTCCCATCCCTCTTTCACGTCCCACTCTCCCGTCCGTCCCTCTCTCCCGTCCGTCTGTCCGTCTGTCCCTCTCTCTCTCTCCCATCCCTCTTTCACGTCCCACTCTCCCGTCCGTCCCTCTCTCCCGTCCGTCCGTCCGTCTGTCCCTCTCTCTCTCATCCCTCTTTCACGTCCCACTCTCCTGTCCGTCCCTCTCTCTCTCTCCCGTCCCTCTCTCCAATCCCTCACTTCCATCTCTCTCTCCCATCTCTCTCTCCCATCCCTCTCTTCCATCCCTCTCTCCCATCCCTTTCTCCCACACCTCTCTGCTTTTTGTCTGTGGGGGGGGGTTAGAGGGGGTGTGTGTGGGGGGGGTAGTTGTTATCAGACACAGGGGGAGAGACTATCGATCATCTCTTTTAATTACCCTCAGCATAGCGAAAGGGCTAAATTAACTTCCTCCCCTCCTCTCCCCTGGAAAAGCCATGAATATTTCAGAAGGAAGAGCCCAATCATATGTCACTCACGTCCACTCTGGTAACTCTTCTGCTTCTCTCTCTCCCTCTCTCCTCACAGCTAACAAACATCTCAGGGTGAAAGACAAAGCTTGCAGCTGGAGGAGTAGTATGGTGGATCAGTAGATATCCCCCCACTTGCTATCTGGTGTGTGTGATACATGAGAAGCAGGTGAAATGCATGCATTAGATCTGTTTAACAATTCCAGTCTGCTGTTGTTATTGTGGTGGCTCTCTGGGCTGTGCCAATAGCACTTGTTAGCTCCACTGGGGATACTCTCTGGTTTGGCTGTGGTGCTGCCCGCGCCCGCCCCCCCCCCCCCCCCCCCCCCTCTCTCTCTCTCTCTCTCTCTCTCTCTCTCTCTCTCTCTCTCTCTCTTCTCTCTCTCTCTCTCTCTCTCTCTCTCTCTCTCTCTTCTCTCTCTCTCTCTCTCTCTCTCTCTCTCTCTCTCTCTCTCTCTCTCTCTCTCTCTCTCTCTCTCTCTCTCTCTCCCACCCCACTCTCTCTCTCCCACCCCACTCTCTCTCTCCCACCCCACTACCCCACTCTCTCTCTCTCTGTCTCTGGGTTCTTGGAAGGGTCAGGGTTTGGAGCGGCGAGCGAAACCTTCCATCCTAATGACAGGCTTTAGTGAGTGAGGACATCTGCATGTCAGGGCACAGCGAGGGAAGAAAAGGAAACACAAGCTGCTGATATACATTAATCCACTGCCACACCAGACCCAGAGGTGCTGCTAAGTCTTGGCTTGGAGCACCATGTCCCCTATCACCCTATATTAGGGCACAGGTTGTATCCCAAATGGCATCCTATTGCCTACACAGTGCACTACTTCAGACCACCATATAGGGTATAGGGTGCATTTGGGACACAGACCCAGTTCAGACCTGAAATGCAGCCAAGGCCTGGTGTGCCAACAGATCAGCCCAGATCAGCCAGGACTAGTCAAACAGGAACCAGGACATGAACACATAAACCACAACCAATCCCCTTGCCCCAGAAACAACCACAACCAATCCCCTCACTCAAAATATTTGTCCCCAGTTTAGAAGTATGCTAATGATATTATCAATAAACGTGCTTCTATTCTCAGCTTGCCTGGCATAATCAGAAGTGGTAACACCGTTTTACACCCTAGTGTCAAGAATCAAAGATAAGTCATGGATTGGTTGGTTGTTGGTGCCCCTTCCCTTCCATGTGATAACCATCAGCTATCCCCTCTGTCAGTCAGTCAGTCAGTCTGTCAGTAACTGTACTGGTGTGGAGCAGATGGATTTGTGGGACTGTCAGTGTAAATCAATGGAAGACATTTCCCCATCTCTTCCTCCTGGTCCCTGTCCTCAGCTCTCTGCATATAAAACACTCCTCAGCCCGCCCGGCCAATGGCCTCGCTCCCTCTTTCCTCACTTTCCTCTCATTGATTTTTGGGAAAGGGGGCCTGCTTTGGTGTAAAGGATGACATTTAGTCGGGAAAGATATCTCTTAAGGATTTCTCATGCACAAAAAGGTTTAACGTGACAATGTTCTCTGAATGGTAGAAGAATTGGAATGTCTGATGACTAGCTCCTGTATATCCTCTGGACTTTGAGTATTGTTTTTCGATGGCATACAATAGTAGCAACAAGCTAAGGGAGAGAGAGAGTCAAGCGTGGTGCTAGTAACAGTGGGACTGAGGAGTTTACTAAAGAAAGGCCAAGACAGTAGCTAGCTACAGTACGTGAGTCTCTACAAGTCCTGTACGTTGTTTTCTCTCGCCTATGCTAGAATATCAACTTGTTGGAGACTGTAAAACACAGAAGTATTCCAAAGTGGTCTCCATGGCACAATCCCCCACCACTACTGTGTGACTAACAATAATGATGAACTCAAGCCTTGGTTAGTATGCTCGTTAGCTAGACAGACAAACAAGCCTGGATACCTCCTCTGTCCTCTTCCTTGACGAGGGGATGGAGCCTGGATACCTTAACACTGCCGAGCGAGACAAGGGACAAGGACAGGCGAGAGGAGAGGAGAGGAGAGGAGAGGAGTGGAGAGGAGAGGAGAGGAGAGGAGAGGAGAGGAGAGGAGAGGAGAGGAGAGGAGAGGAGAGGAGAGGAGAGGAGAGGAGAGGAGAGGAGAGGAGAGGAGAGGAGAGGAGAGGAGAGGAGAGGAAAGGAGAGGAGAGGAGAGGAGAGGGGCCACTTATCTGTCAGCTCCCTACCTGCTTCCCTGCCTGCCTGTCTGCCTGCTTCCCTGTTTCCATCCCTCCCTGCCTCCATCCCTCCCTTCCTCACTACCTCCCTGGCTTCCATCCTCCATTCCTCCATTCCTCCCTCCCTGCCTCCCTCCCTGCTTTCCTGCCTCCCTGCTGGGGTATTAGTGAAGGTTGAGGCAGGGCGATGCAGGCCCACGCTCCTCTCCTTGTTCTAATTGAAAGGGAAGAGAGTGCGGCTAGTTGTCAGGGCAAACAGGAATCAGTCAGTCAGTCAGTCAGTCAGTCAGTGCATTATTCCCTAGTGTTGGGCTGGCCTCCCCTACTCTTCTGTGTAATTTAAATGACTGTCAGGTCAGTGGCGAGAGCAGCACCTCTCCCGTTAAAAGGGATCCTGCCACCGTCGTCACCAGCCTGCCTGACTGCCACTCTGTTGATTGCCCCCCCCCCCCCCCACCCGCCCCAAAAGCTAGGCCAGGCACAGCTGTCACCCGCCGGTCACAATGCATTTACTTAGTGACAGAATTCTAATTAGTGGTTACAATGGTGTCACCAGATTGAGAGGGAGAGAGGGGGACAGGGGGAAAGAGGGAGTTTGGTGAGCAGGGTGGTGGGTGGGTGGTAAGGGAGAGGTGCGAAGTGACAGGGTGGGGTTAACTCCCCCTCCTGTAAGGAAATAGACTCACATTCGACCTGCACAATGTTCTCATTGGGATACTATTTTGTCATAGTTTTGTTGCATTCAGTTTTACCATTCAGTACTTCAACCACTGAGCTTATCGTAACCATGGTCAAAGAGCTGACTCATAAAACCCTGCAGAATTTTGGGATCCAGGTCCAATAGTTCTGTGAGTCATTCTCTACGCAGGGTGTTGAATTCCTTTTAGAACATAAAAAAAAAAAATCACAATGCAGCCTATAATTGGAGATACAATCTAAGTGCTCCTAAACTTGCACGTCAGGACTTGACACTACAACACTTCATCCTGACATTTAGCCATCTAGGGGATGCAGCTTTTACGTCACTCACTCCTCTCCAGCCTGCCAGCGTTTCTCTTTTGATAATCTTTGTTGAGTGTTGAGCTGGAGGTCATGCAGTAGAGAATGAGAGTCACACACTTGTCTGCCCTTGAAACAGTAACCTGGGGCCCAGAGGAGGACCCTAATAACTGGAAGCCCCCAGTTAAAAGCCCCAGGGGTCCCCTCTCTGACACCCTCTGTCTCCACTATTTACCTCTCCATCCAAACTGACTGTTCCACTCCATCTCCAGCCCTCGGTACAGTGAAAAGCCCTGGCCAAGAGAGGCTTTTAAGCCACTTGAAGAGTTCATCCTGGCCCCATTACCATAGCTCAGGAGGGGGATGTCGATGGCATGTCGGCAGTACCTGGACGTTCCAAGCCCCTGGAGCAGGACTGGAGGGCCCTCCAGGAGGAGAGGAGGAGAGCCCAGCCAGGCGAGGAGAGACGAGGGCTCTATTGCCCTGATCCTCCTCTGGTCCTTGTCTGCTCCCTCTCCTTCCATCCTTTCCTTCCGCCCCACACTCGGCTCAGCTCAGCCAGGCAGGGGGAGGGCCTGTAAGGGTCTCCTCCAGGAGCAGTTAAAAAGGGTCAAGCATAGCAGTGGAGGCAGCGTCGGCTGGCAGCAGCCGGGTCACAGCACAATTGTATTTAAGTGGTGCTGCTATGTCGCTGCACCCCACAGACAGGGCCACGCGTCGGGAGCGTCGGGCCATGGAGCGCTGACTGACTAATTCTGCCTGGCTGGATGGCTGGATGGCTGGGTGGACCTTTTTTTGATCTTCTACTCACTTATGTCGAGAGATTGCCTTGTCTTGCCCCTTAGCTAAATTATCTGTTTGGCAATTATTATTGTTGTTGGAAGTAGAGGCCTGATTCAATCGGTAGCGCAGAAGATCAGCGTTATAACGTGATTTACATTTAAGGCAATGTTTNCCCACTACCCCACTCTCTTCTCTCTCTGTCTCTGGGTTCTGGAAGGGTCAGGGTTTGGAGCGGCGAGCGAACCTTCCATCCTAATGACAGGCTTTAGTGAGTGAGGACATCTGCATGTCAGGGCACGCGAGGGAAGAAAGGGAAACACAAGCTGCTGATATACATTATCCACTGCCACACCAGACCCAGAGGTGCTGCTAAGTCTTGGCTGGAGCACCATGTCCCCTATCACCCTATATAGAGGCACAGTTGTATCCCAAATGGCATCCTATTGCCTACAAGTCTGCACTCTCAGACCACCATATAGGGATAGGGTGCATTGGGACACAGACCCAGTTCAGACCTGAAATGCAGCCAAGGCCTGGTGTGCCAACAGATCAGCCCAGATCAGCCAGGACTAGTCAAACAGGAACCAGGACATAACACATAAACCACAAACCAATCCCCTTGCCCCAGAAACAACCACAACCAATCCCTCACTCAAAATATTTGTCCCCAGTTTAGAAGTATGCTAATGATATTATCAATAAACGTGCTTCTATTCTCAGCTTGCCTGGCATAATCAGAAGTGGTAACACCGTTTTACACCCTAGTGTCAAGAATCAAAGATAAGTCATGGATTGGTGGTTGTTGGTGCCCCTTCCCTTCCATGTGATAACCATCAGCTATCCCCTCTGTCAGTCAGTCAGTCAGTCTGTCAGTAACTGTACTGGTGTGGAGCAGATGGATTTGTGGGACTGTCAGTGTAAATCAATGGAAGACATTTCCCCATCTCTTCCTCCTGGTCCCTGTCCTCAGCTCTCTGCATATAAAACACTCCTCAGCCGCCCGGCCAATGGCCTCGCTCCTCTTTCCTCACTTTCCTCTCATTGATTTTTGGGAAAGGGGGCTGCTTTGTGTAAAGATGACATTTAGTCGGGAAAGATATCTCTTAAGGATTTTCTCATGCACAAAAAGGTTTAACGTGACAATGTTCTCTGAATGGTAGAAGAATGGAATGTCTGATGACTAGCTCCTGTATATCCTCTGGACTTTGAGTATTGTTTTTCGATGGGCATACAATAGTAGCAACAAGCTAGGAGAGAGAGAGTCAAGCGTGGTGCTAGTAACAGTGGGACTGAGGAGTTACTAAAGAAAGGCCAGACAGTAGCTAGCTACAGTACGTGAGTCTCTAACAGTCCTGTACGTTGTTTTTCTCTCGCCCTATGCTAGAATATCAACTTGTTGGAGACTGTAAAAACACAGAAGTATTCCAAAGTGGTCTCCATGGCACAATCCCCCACCACTACTGTGTGACTAACAATAATGATGAACTCAAGCCTTGGTTAGTATGCTCGTTAGCTAGACAGACAAACAAGCCGGATACCTCCTCTGTCCTCTTCCTTGACGAGGGGATGGGAGCCTGGATACCTTAACACTGCCGAGCGAGACAAGGGACAAGGACAGGCGAGAGGAGAGAGGAGAGGAGAGATGGAGAGGAGAGAGTGGAAGAGGAGAGGAGAGGAGAGAGAGGAGAGAGGAGAGGAGAGGAAGAGGAGGGGAGGAGAGGAGAGGAGGAGGAGAGGAGAGGAGAGGAGAGGAGGAGGAGAGGAGAGGAGAGGAGAGGAGGAGGAGGAGGAAAGGAGAGGGAGAGGAGAGGAGAGGGGCCACTTATCTGTCAGCTCCCTACCTGCTTCCCTGCCTGCCTGTCTGCCTGCTTCCCTGTTTCCATCCCTCCCTGCCTCCATCCCTCCCTTCCTCACTACCTCCCTGGCTTCCATCCTCCATTCCTCCATTCCTCCCTCCCTGCCTCCCTCCCTGCTTTCCTGCCTCCCTGCTGGGGTATTAGTGAAGGTTGAGGCAGGGCGATGCAGGCCCACGCTCCTCTCCTTGTTCTAATTGAAAGGGAAGGAGAGTGGCGGCTAGTTGTCAGGGCAAACAGGAATCAGTCAGTCAGTCCAGTCCAGTCAGTCAGTGCATTATTCCCTAGTGTTGGGCTGGCCTCCCCTTACTCTTCTGTGTAATTTAAATGACTGTCAGGTCAGTGGCGAGGAGCAAGCACCTCTCCCGTTAAAAAGGGATCCTGCCACCGTCGTCACCAGCCTGCCTGACTGCCACTCTGTTGATTGCCCCCCCCCCCCCCCCACCCGCCCAAAAAGCTAGGCCAGGCACAGCTGTCACCCGCCGGTCACAATGATTTACTTAGTGACAGAATTCTAATTAGTGTTACAATGGTGTCACCAGATTGAGAGGGAGAGAGGGGGACAGGGGGAAAAGAGGGAGTTTGGTGAGCAGGGTGGTGGGTGGGTGGTAAGGGGAGAGTGCGAAGTGACAGGGTGGGGTTAACTCCCCCTCCTGTAGGAAATAGACTCACATTCGACCTGCACAATGTTCTCATTGGGATACTATTTTGTCATAGTTTGTTGCATTTCAGTTTTACCATTCAGTACTTCAACCACTGAGCTTATCGTAACCATGGTCAAAGAGCTGACTCATAAAACCCTGCAGAATTTTGGGATCCAGGTCCAATAGTTCTGTGAGTCATTCTCTACGCAGGGTGTTGAATTCCTTTTAGGAACATAAAAAAAAAAAAATCACAATGCAGCCTATAATTGGAGATACAATCTAAGTGCTCCTAAACTTGCACGTCAGGACTTGACACTACAACACTTCATCCTGCATTAGCCATCTAGGGATGCAGCTTTTACGTCACTCACTCCTCTCCAGCCTGCCAGCGTTTCTCTTTTGATAATCTTTGTTGAGTGTTGAGCTGGAGGTCATGCAGTAGAGAATGAGAGTCACACACTGTCTGCCCTTGAACAGTAACCTGGGGCCCCAGAGGAGGACCCTAATAACTGGAAGCCCCCAGTTAAAAGCCCCAGGGGTCCCCTCTCTGACACCCCTCTGTCTCCACTATTTACCTCTCCATCCAAACTGACTGTTCCACTCCATCTCCAGCCCTCGGTACAGTGAAAAGCCCTGGCCAAGAGAGGCTTTTAAGCCACTTGAAGAGTTCATCCTGGCCCCATTACCATAGCTCAGGAGGGGGATGTCGATGGCATGTCGGCAGTACATGGACGTTCCAAGCCCCTGGAGCAGGACTGGAGGGCCCTCCAGGAGGAGAGGAGGAGAGCCCAGCCAGGCGAGGAGAGACGAGGGCTCTATTGCCCTGATCCTCCTCTGGTCCTTGTCTGCTCCCTCTCCTTCCATCCTTTCCTTCCGCCCCCACACTCGGCTCAGCTCAGCCAGGCAGGGGGAGGGCCTGTAAGGGTCTCCTCCAGGAGCAGTTAAAAAGGGTCAAGCATAGCAGTGGAAGGCAGCGTCGGCTGGCAGCAGCGGGTCACAGCACAATTGTATTTAAGTGGTGCTGCTATGTCGCTGCACCCCACAGACAGGGCCACGCGTCGGGAGCGTCGGGCCATGGAGCGCTGACTGACTAATTCTGCCTGGCTGGATGGCTGGATGGCTGGGTGGACCTTTTTTTGATCTTCTACTCACTTATGTCGAGAGATTGCCTTGTCTTGCCCCTTAGCTAAATTATCTGGTTTGGCAATTATTATTGTTGTTGGAAGTAGAGGCCTGATTCAATCGGTAGCGCAGAAGATCAGCGTTATAACGTGATTTACATTTAAAGGCAATGTTTCTGCGTTCGCGGAGACTGCATTCACTGTAAACACTGCATAGGCTATAGTATGTCCGCTCAATCGTAAATTACCTTTACATTTCAACCACGCTACAATGCTGACCTTCTGCGCTACAGATTGATGGTTGGATCATCTTCACGATCATGGTGGCAGAATGTTAGCGCTTTTTAATTGTTGTAAAGCCGTTGGTGTGACTTAAGATCTCACATTGTCAATTCACACTTAACAGCGTATGATGCCATTTCCATTTGGAGAGTCTATAGTGCACTGTATGTTTGCTGTAATCTTCATCTGACTGCAGACAGTTTCACAGTGTTGAAAGATATTGTGTCAACAGGATATAGACATGATGAGAGATTCAGACACCATATTTCTCCACCAATGGGACCAGATCATTAAAACTTCCTTCAGAGTCATGTTCTTAGATCAGTCTTTGGCCATGCTTCAACATCGATAGTGCAAGCCCAACCCCTGTGGTAGTTTCTCTCTCTCTCTCCCCCCCACTCTCTCTCTCTCTCTTCCCACTCTCTCTCTCTCTCCCCCCACTCTCTCTCTCTCCCCCCACTCTCTCTCTCTCCCCCCACTCTCTCTCTCTTCCACTCTCTCTCTCTCTCCCCCACTCTCTCCCTCTCTCCCAGTCTCTCTCTCTTGCTCCCCCAATCTGCATGTCTGAAATCAAACGTGGGGGCCGACATAATGACAGGGAAATCAAGAGGTACGAGATCACACTGGGTTGAATTAACAAGCCAACCCCTGTGGGTAGTTTCCTCCCCAGTCTCTCTCCCCCAGTTCTCTCTCCCTCTCTCTCCCCTCTCTCTCTCCCCACTCTCCTCTCCCCCCACTCTCTCTCTCTCTCCCCCCACTCTCTCTCTCTCTCCCCCACTCTCTCTTCTCTCTCCCCAGTCTCTCTCTCTCTCCCCCCACTCTCTCTCTCCCCACTCTCTCTCTCTCGCTCTCTCTCTCTCTCTCTCTCTCTCTCTCCCCCCACTCTCTCTCTCCTCTCCCCCCACTCTCTCTCTCTCTTCCCACTCTCTCTCTCTCTCCCCCACTCTCTCTCTCTCTCCCCCCACTCTCTCTCTCTCTCCCCCCCACTCTCTCTCTCTCCCCAGTCTCTCTCTCTCTCTCCCCCCACTCTCTCTCTCTCTCCCCCCACTCTCTCTCTCTCTCCCCAGTCTCTCTCTCTCTCTCTCTCTCTCTCCCCCACTCTCTCTCTCTCTTCCCACTCTCTCTCTCTCTCCCCCCACTCTCTCCCTCTCTCCCCAGTCTCTCTCTCTTGCTCCCCAATCTGCATGTCTGAAATCAAACGTGGGGCCGACATAATGACAGGGAAATCAAGAGGTGAGATCAACACGGGTTGACTTAACACTCACACGAATGGACCCTGCCTCCGTGACCCTGTCTGATCTCTGGGGAGAGCGCTGGCCACATTATGTTAATCACTCTGCCTAGAGACACAGGCAGCCAGACCAATGGAGTAATGGTGTGTGTGTGTTGTGTGCATGTGGGTTTGTGTGTGTGTGTGAAAGACATAGAAGGTGAAGGAAGCTGCGACGGTGGGGGGGATGTCTGAAAGGCAAGCCCAGATAAGGTGACGTTCCTGAGATTCATTTGTGCCATAAGAATTAAGAGGACAGTGGCTGGAGAAGCGATAGAAGACAATTCAACCCCATCGAAAGGTTTTTCTCCCTTCGCCCTCGCTCTCTTTTAATTTGTACATGTGTCATGTCCTCCGCACCACCCCTTTCTTTCTCCTCTACAGACTCAAGTCATTAGCAAAGGGGTGGTCAGTTCAAGGTTAGCTAGAATGTCACACAACCAGGAGAAGATAAAGGCTTGGGCAATAACACAATGATGGAAAAGGGCAAATTAAAATCCCAGTTAAGTTGGGATCTGGGAGGAGGATGACTCTGATGGGCTCGCTAATGAGACGAATATGCCGGATCGTTTTCCACAGCCAGTCTTTTTCTGATCTGTCTCTCTGATGAACATGTATCACGCCAGACTAAAACCCAGAGATGAAAGCCTAAGTAAATATTTAAACATTTAGATGCTAAAGAAGAAGTCATGTCGCCAAATGAGGATCAGTCCGATATGTCTGGATTTGAACTGAAATTCTGCACATACAGGTAAAGCTCATGTGAAGTCGCTGACAACTTTTCTTTGTGATATTGACAAGTTGTTGATGTAAATGTTAATGAATTAGCATAAATCATTTGACATTGCCCTACTGGTTATGGTAATGATCATTCATTCATGTGCTCCCAATCCATACATATATATTACATCATTCACTCATCTTCTAAGATGCCTCGTACTAAGAAAGACCAGGAGAGTGAAAGTATGTACATTTACATACAGAAAAGCATTGGGATAGGTGTGTTGATCAGCAGTATCTGTCTATTTCTGATATCATCCACAGTATTAACCCGTGAGATAACAAGCACATCTTCACTGATCTTTATCCAAACAGATTATCAAACAGTTAACTGGTGTACTACAACATCCGCCAGGGGAAGTAGGACCACAGCCACCCCAGTGTTGGTACTGCACAGTCTGGCCAAGTGGCCATGCCCACCCCCTTCCCCCCCCCTGTGCCAGTGCTGGTGCCCTGGGTACAGCTGCAGAGAGTTAGAGTGGTCCATCCAGCACCTGGAGAGTGCCCTGCTCTGGGTTGACACCCAGCCCTCACCACTCTGAGAGAGTGAGCCCATTTAGGGTAATTTACCCTGAGTGTGCTACTGGGTACTGGAAGTCAGTGAGGCTGAGAGAGAGTGAGAGAGTAAGAGAGATAGAGGGGGGGGAGAGAGTGCGAGAGAGAGAGGGCGAGAGAGAGAAAGACAGAGAGAGAGAGAGAGAGAGAGAGGGGGGGGGGGAGAGGGGGAGAGAGAGCGAGAGAGAGAGAGGGAGAGAGGGGAGAGAGAGCGAGAGAGAGAGAGAGAGAGAGGGAGAGAGGGGGAGAGAGAGAGAGAGAGAGAGAGGGAGAGAGGGTGAGAGAGAGAGGGCGAGAGAGAGAGAGAGAGAGAGAGAGAGTGGGGGAGAGGGAGATAGAGAGAGAGAGGGGGGGGGGGGAGAGAGCGAGAGAGAGAGAGAGAGAAAGAGGGAGAGAGGGTGAGAGAGAGAGAGAGAGAGAGAGAGAGAGAGGAGAAAGAGGGAGAGAGGGTGAGAGAGAGAGAGAGAGAGAGAGAGAGAGAGAGAGAGAGAGAGTGGGGGAGAGGGAGAGAGAGAGAGAGAGAGAGAGGAGAGAGAGAGAGAGAGAGAGTGGGGAGAGGGAGATAGAGAGTGGGGGAGAGGGAGATAGAGAGAGAGAGAGAGAGAGAGAGAGAGTGGGGAGAGGGAGAGGGAGATAGAGAGTGGGGGAGAGGGAGATAGAGAGAGAGAGAGAGAGAGAGTGGGTGAGAGAGAGTGGGTGAGAGGGAGAGGGAGATAGAGAGGGAGAAGAAGAGCTACTTCAGCAAGAAGAAAAATGCTGCCTGGTTAAAGTATGCCAGCTTCATTATCATGCCTCCTGCAATAAAGCACCTGCCACTGGGCTTGACAAAGCAGTTTTCCATGGCTTCCTCCTCCTCTCCTCCTCACCTCCTTCACCTTGGCTAGCTGCTACCTCCTCCTGTAGGCTGTACCCAAGGCTCCATTACCTCATCGTCTCAAATGGCACCTTATCCCCTATTTAGTGTACTACCTTTGACCGGGGCTCATAGAGCTCCCACAGAGCTCTGGTCAAAAGTAGTGCACTATAGGCAATAGGGTTCCAATTGAGACTCACATAAACCTCTTTGGATAACTTCACTGACCTAGGAATCATTTATCTTTGCTAATGGAAGGAAATCCATAAAAAAACACTGGGCTTCCCTTCGTATCCCGTTCCTCCCAGCCCAGTGTGCCCATGGAACAAGTCACCTGCCCTCCCCGGCTGAGAATGATTTAAAGAAAACGCCCAGGTAAGAAAAGTAAATGTCACCATAAATACTGTCGGTCTCCCTGTAGCCCTGTGGGAGCAGCTCAGGTTGGTTCTCTCCCTGTGTGTGTCTACCTGGCCACTGGTGTTCTAACAGATGACTCCCTCTGGACCGGAACTCATTGAGCTGGGTTCTTCTCCATAATGCAACATCATCAATGGGCACGCAGCACAACCAACCAACACCTATCATGATGCAGTGATACATACAGAGAGTAACCTGCTGAAATGTGCTTATGTTATGTCTCTCTCTCTTCCCTTTATTCATTGGAGGATGATCTAATTATACATTCTTTATGTAAATTACAGAAATGGCTGAATAATAAAGCTATGAATATGTTTTCTCTGGAAAGGCAGTGAGATTAGCATAATGTAACATTGTGCTCTCTCCCATGTGATTAACCAACAACATTTTTCTGATATTCATCCTCATAAAAACCTAGTCATTCTAATGCATAGTGATATTCAATTAAGTTCTGGTGTCCTTCAACTATTCACTCCACACTCAACTATTTATACCTGAGTAATAGTGTAAACAATAACATCATTCCACAGCTTTTTTTTAAACCTCAAGTAAACAAAGTTGTCTCATTAACATTGAATGAGTTACAGTAATGGCCGCCATGCTATCATTTCTCCTTGTGTCACATACTTTACTTTTCATTGCTTACCCAGCAGCAGCCTCCCTTAAAACAAGTTGCTGTTTCCGTAATGAAAACCATATTTAAATCCATATGCCTCTTTACCCTCATGGCTAAAGTTTTGTTCATCCTGTGTCAGTCTCTATGCCCTGTGATCAGATTTGAATGACCCATTGTCCTGCTTCCCAGACTCAGACTCGATTCCTCCTCTCACATTAATTGGAGCAGCTCCAATACATGCGTTCAAGCAAATGACAAGCATTAACAAAAATGTTATTGTGATTATTTATTTTCTGATTGCGTACCATCCTATTAGATCTCTCTGACACGTTAAGCTCCAGTCGGCGGTGTAGTCATTTGTGCCCCTCGGTGGCGACGGTGCCCACTTCGCTGTCTCTGGTATTTGTTTCTAATGAGAGCTTGAAGCTACAGCTAGTTAGCAAGGGGGAGTGTTTGGGCAGTTCCAAATGGTCTGATTTAAGGTACAGGGTCAGAGGCCGGTCCAATTACGTCCTCGGCGAGAGCGCCTCCTGGCTCTTTGATTCCTCAGTTCTAAAGGGCTGGCTGGGCGTAGGGGGTCTGTGGCTGTAGCATTAAGGGGGTGTTAATTGGAGCATGTCGTTTTCACGATGAAGCCATCAGGCCAGGGCGAAACAACTGTACTTTTCTAATTGCTGAGGGAAAGGCCTTTATGTTTCTCTCTCCTGCCAAGACCCGGCGGTGGCATCGGATAGGGAGCGATTCAAAACAGTTCACGTTCAGGATATTATGCATGCTGGAAACGAGTTGGAGTCGCTAGCTGTGAAAATATGGAGGAAGTGCAAACGAGACGCACCTACATAGGCCATTATTTTTCTTATCAAAAGAGAGTTTTGTCAGGCTGAGTTTACATGGGAAGGAAAACAATGACCGTCATGACAATGACACTTTGTGATTTCTGACACAAAAACAAATTTCAGTTTTTTGTCTCATTCTAAAAAAGAAAGTTTGTGTTTCAACCCACTCACATCTGAAATGTTTGTTCATCACAACCCAGAATGTTGATGGTTAGAGCTATCCATCCCACAGAACCTTTGGCTTTCAGGACTCAAGTTGTAGAGCCTACCCACTGGGCACAGATGTCATTTCAATGTCTAGTTTTGATTTACATTTGGTTGAGTTGAAGAGTAACGTGAATTCAACATGAAATCCCCCCCAAAAATCAACATGTCATTTGATTTAGGTTAAAAGTTGGGTGAAAAAAAAACACATTTCCTTACTTTGATGACTTTTTCAATTTTTAATGCCACGTGCACAAGTGCAAATCCAATCAGTTTTCCATGTTGATACAACGTCATCACATAGATGTTTTTGGTTGACATGACGTGGAAATAACATTGATTGGACCAGTTTTTGCCCAGTGGGTAAGGCCTAAGCTATGGTGGCAGCTATACGTTCTCTCCGGTGCAGTCAGCTGTTGCAGAGAGGGCTGCTAGCCTGATAGCTAAAACCATCTCATCCTGCTAGCAATTAGCGCTGCTGTCTCCCAGGCCGCCAGTCATTGTTCTGTTTAATTACAGCCTAAACAAGGGATGAGGAGGAAACACAATAGAGCTGCCGACAGCACTGTGGCCCACCATTATAGACAGACTGATAGAGACATCTGATCAGGAGCAGAGCAGCCAGGAGACTAGACCACTACAGTGGCATCTCTTCCCCTGCATTTGGTTTTGTCCCAAATGGCACCCTATTCCTATATAGTGCACTAATTTTGACCAGGGGCCCATGATGATCTGCTGAAAAGTAGTGCGCTATGTGGAATAGGGTGCCATATGGGACTTAGACTTTGCCTCTCCCGTGCACTTGCACTAATTTCTCCTTCGCTTTTATCAATGCTTGTTTGAAAGTAAGTGTGGTTATTTGTTTAGAGCGGGGTATTGTTCCCTGCGTCGTCGACAAAGGACAATTTGTGTGAGATTAGGTATTGAGCTGTGAGAATGAGACAAGCCGTTATAAGGCATTTTGCCTGTCATAAAGCAAGTCTTCTTTATTGAGCCCAGCAGCACTCCCCCCCCTTTCTCACCCTTTCTCACCCTCTCCCACCCTCTCTCTCTCTCCTCTCTGTGTCCAGTTGTCTTTAATCCAGTGCTAAGAGCAATCTCCTGGGTTTTGACATGCAGGATAGCTGCTACTGCAGAGCGGGGAACAGGATCAATGCTTGTCAGGGATGTGTGTATTTAAACTACAGGGAGCTGGGGGACTGAGTGGTAGAATTTAGAGGGTCTGCTCCAGTGACCCTTGAGTACAATTCCTATTCCCATCACCTTCAACACTTTACTATACACTCAACTCAGACACTTGACTCACACCTGGACTTATATAATTGTCCCTTCCCATTTGGGAGAGGGCTGGGGTATGGATCCATGTGGATTGACTGGTAAAGGGTTATTTAGTCAGCAGGTTTTGTTATGTTGAGTATTATGACAGCACAGGGATACGATGGAGTCCCTAACTACAACTCAAAGTGTTGAGGAGAGGCATAAAGGGATTTGAACACACTCTATAGAGAAGGGAACGATAGACCATCGATCTATTAGCATGTTGTCAATCAATAGACCTCTTTTTGGCCTATATTTTCATTAATTGCCTTAACTCATTGTGAGTAACTCTTAGTTCATTCTAAGACAGTTAACGCCTGCGGGAAAGACATACTCAATAAATAGATGGGGTTTTCTAGTGATGGAGAGGCAATATAAAGTAGGTGTAGAGAATGTAATGCTAGCTTTATTTTCTCTCTCTCCGTTCGCTCTAGGAGTTTGCCATTTGTTTGAATATGCCACACGCACTGCCTACTGATAGAGTAGCTACATATACAATAGAATAATGGCATGCTTCCTTTTAAATTATTCTCTCTCTCTGGACTCAGGATGCTGTGAGAAGACACTATTCCGTT
Source organism: Oncorhynchus kisutch (assembly GCF_002021735.2). NCBI lineage: Eukaryota > Metazoa > Chordata > Actinopteri > Salmoniformes > Salmonidae > Oncorhynchus > Oncorhynchus kisutch. The sequence continues at coordinate 21,284,464 of NC_034203.2, forward strand.
CCTCCAGTGACCCATGGCTCAGGTTCCTCTGCTATTCTTAGCCTCTAAAACACTGCTCTGATCTGCTTTATCAGCATGATCTTCATTCCTTATCATCTCATTGCACCAGGTCCTCTTTGCTGATCTTGGCAAAATTATTATTTCAAATCGAAAATGTCAATCTACCAGCATTTATCACAGTAATAAGCTATTTCCCTTCGGTCTACCACCTATAACACTTTATCTAGTGGAGTAAATGTAATTTGTCACCACAACATACCATTTTGTAGATCTGATTTAAATTTTACCCACAACTTCAAATTATTCATACTTCAAAATTTCTTCAAAATTTGTTCTAAAAGTATTCTTCAGCTGGCCCCTCTTTGAAGAACCCTTTCTACCTGGAACCCAAAAGGGTTCTTCAAAGAGTTCTCCTTTAGGGACAGCCAAAGAACCTTTTAAGGTTTGAGAAAGCACCTTTTTTTTGTAAGATTGCACCTTACTTGACTTTTCCTGGACCAGGTGAGAGTAGTGGTGGACCCCACCAGGCTCCAACAAAAATCTGGCTTCATCCCTGTTACATTCTTCTATTCTCCCTCATCAACCTACCGGTGAAGTGCCCCAGACAACAAGAGCACCCATCCAGTGTTCCGCAGAGCTCCTAAAAGTGTCCCTGCAACATCACCCAGAGTTCTCCAGAATAAGACCCTCTCTAGTCCAGCCACCCTTTCTGGTCCAGATCTGTGATGCATGTGGCCTGATGGATGGCTCCCCTCTCTGGGTAGACACCATGATGAACACCATGCCTGTAGATAGCCCAGGGACAGGCCCTACCTTACCGTGGCAGACCTGCCGGAACCTGCTACCCCTCTCAGCGTTACACTACCACCACCATCCATTCTCCTGCTCTGAGTTATTCATCAGCTCACGGCCTGTTGGTTTTTTAAGCAAGACAAATTGAATGAAATAAAATAACCAGGCTAGAGTTTGTTGTTTGTATTGCTCTGTGTCAGAAGGCAGCAGTGTAGGTTGTGAATCATGCCATGTGGAGTATGCATAATATGTTACACAGCAGGCAGGATGATTCAAAGGTTGAGAAAAACTCAGGTGGTGCTGGCTGGTTAACAGGTCTGTGCTGCTCACTGGGTTTACAGGGTTTAGTTAACCATGCTAGCTGGAGACTACATAACAACAGAAAGTTATTGGATGCTACGATCAGGCCATTCAAACAATGTTAAAATGGCCAGACAAAGTCATGTGACAGTAGAAGAGGGTGAGGACTGATCAGAGTCGACATCAAACTCTAAATGCTGTAAATACTGTTTAGAGAAAAAAACTCAGTACATTGGCATGTACTTTCACCAAAGTACATCCCTAAATCAAGTTCTTTCTTCAATTAAGGAGTTAAAAATGTACCTATATACTGTATGTTGTTGCATAATGCACAGGTCTCTACTGTGTTAACAAAAACCCGCTGACCCTGAAATGAAAATACGCAGATATGCCATCTTCTCTGTAAGAGGTCGGTTTGAAAAAACAAAGGTGCCTGGCTGTCTGAGAATGCCTCTCAATGCAGTGTCACACATTGTTGTCATATCGGTATAAGTTGCGTGCCTGACGGACTGGAAACAGAATCAAAGCCCCCAGATGAAAGACAAGCAGAGCGGAAGCAGTTGTGCCCAGGAGAAGGGCACATCAATCATTTTGCTAACGCTCCAACCGCTCTACTCACTGAGCCCTGATGAGATCCCCTCACTCCGCTGGCTAAGCCTGGACCCCAAACCTCTGGGTCCACAGGCACACCAGACCAGAGCAAACTAGGCCTTCAACCCAAATGGAACCCTATTTCCTATTTAGTGCACTACTTTTGACCAGACGCCATAATGTGCCATTTGGGACACAGCCTAGTTCATCACCTCTGGTACTCTCTCCTCATTCCCCTGTGGCCTGCTCTGCTGCAACTACAGAAGAGAGCTCCAGCTTTTTGTTTGAGAGGCAGGTTCCTTATTTGTTTTCAGCACCCTGGACAGCAGCACTGACTGACTGTCAAAGCTCTGCTACCCTCAGCGCAGCTACTCACAAAAACTAACCCAGAGGCACAGGCCGACTACGTGAGCAGGACTCTCAACACCCATCCAGGTGAGAAGAGTGGAGAGGTCTACCTTTAGAGATAGAACAACTGTTATCTTATCTACAGGTCTACCTTTAGAGATAGAACAACTGTTATCTTATCTACGGGTCTACCTTTAGAGATAGAACAACTGTTATCTTATCTACGGGGGGAAACTCCCACCCAGTCATTACAGAAGAGTTCCAGCACACTGCTTTTACAGGACATAAGCTCTTCAGTCTGATCTGACTGGAAGGAGAGAGAGAGTCGAATCCCCGGAGTGTAACTCAATAAAGGTGAAAGTGTCACATTGACAAATGTACAAGGTGAGATATTATTTAGAACAGAGACTATGTTTGTTCTGTGTACTTTCTCCTTTTCAAAAACGACAGAAGTAAATCTTCTGGCAGGGCAGTGATAAATAAGCCCAGGGGAAGTGAAGTGGTAGCGTGTCGTGGTTGGCGGGCGGCGGCTGTGGTAGTTTCCTGCTTGCTGTTGTTGATGTTCCTACATGTTTACCCCCCACCATGCGCTTCTTACTGCCTTTCCACAAAGCTAGAACAGTGGGGTCTACAGTGGGGAACGGGCAGGCAGCCTCTGACAGAGAGTGTTAGCTTTAATTTTGTCCAGAGGGGCTTCAAGCCCTCCTCTCTCTCGCTCTCCTGTGGAACAAACAAATATTTGTCCTCATTACTAATTAAACAGGGAGAGGAAGAGCACGGAGGGTAATTGACGACTACACACAAAAGCGCACATGCACGCATGCATGCCTGCGCACACACACACACACACTAAAACGCATACCCTCTGAGACACACTTACATATAATCGTACACTCCCCCGGCTTTAGGAAACGACTCGGTGTTGTGATTTACGAGTGCCGTTGCATTTGGTCTCGGGCGTCCACCTGTAAGCTATTCATAAACAAAACAGCTAAATAATAAATGTCTTTGGCTGTGGCGCTTGCCCATGTGGCGTTTAAATGAATAGGAATTAGTGGGGAAGAGTGGAGAAGGGAAGGGCCCTATGTGGGATGTTGTTTATGTGTATGGGGAGATCCATTTATCAGACTGTGCTGCCTGGTGGAACAGAGAAGAGAGGAGGGTTGGCTGTGAGGAGAGGACCAGGGGTGATCCTGGAGCATGCTGCTCTGCTCTGTTTGATTAAAACCCCTGGCAACCCCACTCATAACAACAACATGGACATCTCCGCTTACTGCCAAGGATTTTATTTCGCCCACTTCCTTGTGGAACCCTTATAGTGAATAGTGTATGGGCCTGTAGGGAAGAAATACTCCAAATAAATACAATCAAATTCAGCACACATTTTTCATTGTTTGTTTATGTCATGTGTGTTTCATAACTTAATGATGCTATGCCAAGGTCTTTAGTGGTCCTCATTTATACATCAACTCATTATAAAACCCTGGCTGGATGATGGTTTCTCTGAGGTCCTCCTCCCTCCATCTGGAGCGTTTAGTCTGTCTGTAAATCAGCTGGCGTGGTTAAGAGGCTGACCTTTCCACTGTCAAGCGGCCCAGCCCTCGGTCAGCACACAGCTAATGGCACCTGCCACTCATGCGGCCTCTGCCCTCACTGCTGCCACTGGGGGGAGAAACTGTCACAAGTGTTAAGAATTAGCGGGCCGTGTGATCTAATGGCAGGATGGAAGGACGGATGGAGGATGGCCAGGCTAAGGCAGGGGAGGGAGGAAGGAAGGAGAACCTACAGACATGGTTTCTGAATACCAGCATGATGGGCGTCACCCAGGGCTGATTGACAGCTGTATGTCTGGGTTAGGACAGCCTGGATCCTGTCACACACAAATACATGATAATGCTCAGTCTTGGACACACACAGAAGGTATTTATAGCTCAATACAAGCAACATACAAGACTTCAGTTGCTACATTATTTAGTCAGATAATTAGGTTAAAAAGTATTATAAACATGTCCTTATTCTTTTCATTTGTAGTGCAGATTTTATTTTCATATCTCTTCAGACATTTTTAAATGTTTTATATTGAGTTAGAACATTATTATTGAGCAACAACAGGGATATGTAGCTATAGGTCTGAGTGTGCGTAATGAAAGCCCTGATGCTCAGCCCCACCCTAATTAAGTGTAATCAGAGTGACCCAGAGCCCTCCCAGAGCCCTCACACTGACACAACGCTAGCAGTTGTGACAGCAGTCAGACAGGAGAGAGGAGAGAGAGCACTACCCCTGGGCTGTCCTTTCACCTCCACTGACATTTAACTAAAAACCAATCTCCATGTCTATGAGTGGAGGCCCTTACCGGAGGGCTGCTGTGCCATGCTGTGTGCTGGATGAGAGCGTGCTCGCGTCTGTTTGTGACTATGTGTATACAGTACATGATATATCTGTGCATGGTGTATGCAGGGTGCGTGTTTACGCTTGTGCATAGCTCAGGTATATAAATGTCCGTGTGCGTGCACACGCTTTGTATTTGCGCCCTGCCTGATGTGTGTGTCCACGGCTACTCTGGGTGAGCCAGAGTAGCCGTGGAGAGGGATCTCTGTTACCAGAAGAGAGGTCAAGGTCCGACACACTGGGACATCATCATCTCCATCTTATCAGCGTTGTAATAATTTGACAATAAAATAAAATAAATAATAAAAAGGCACCATAATCCCAGCTCTCTGGAATTGGAAACTTATACAAGGGCTAGTGATCGGAGGTGGATGATGCCCTTGGGCCTCCACTGTGCATTGGCAGGGGAGAGAGAAAGAGTGAAAATGTCCTTCTGTTTGACATATTGCACATCATGTCGCCCCTCTTTTACGGTTCTGCAATCTTTAGCATTTCACAGAAGGGTCTCCGAGTGCAGGTTAACTAGTAGCCAGGGGCCAAAAGAATTCTGTGTGACAAATGGGACAGTCAATTGGAATGGGGAAGTGGAGGAGGGGGGGAGGGGGGTAGAAGAGGGCTGTGGAGGGGGGGGGGTCCAGGGGAAATGGAGTGGGCTGATCAGTGGTCGGTTGTAGAGGGGGGTGGAGCTGGAGGAGGGAGGGAGGCAGGGGGTTGAAAGAGTCAGATAAATCTCTCTGTTTGCATCGCTTTAACCAGGTAGGTAAGGAACATGGGTGCTCCGTCAGGGTCAGAGGTCAATGGCTGGAGTTCTAAGGTCCATCAGGGCATCAGGCAATGTGATTTTTTATTGCAACCACTGCCCCCAACTGACACAGCCTGCCGACTGCACTATCAGTTCCTAGGCCCTAGCCTTTTGTGGGCCCTACGTGATATTTGGTTGGGATGTTCCTCTTGGAAAGTGGATTTTTTTTCTTCAGTGTTGAAGTACATTTCCTGTATTTCTACACATTTTGCCATGGGGTGTAGAGAAAGTGTTGCAGTTTTAAAGCAAACGTTCTGCAATTCTTCACATTTTGTCATGGAGCGGAGAACATTTTGCAGTTTCAAAACTAATTTCATGCAATTCAACTAATTTTAACATGGGGTGGGGAGAAAATGTTGCAGTTTCGTCGGTAATATCCTGCAATTCTACACATTTCGCCATGGGGTAGAGAAAATGCTGCAGTTTTAAAGCAAATTTTCTGCAATTCTGTGAATTATTACAATATTGCAGATAGATTGTAGTTCCCATCAATGTAATTGTCTGCATAATTTCCAATCCCCCCAATATATTTTTTTGTAAATATACACATACAGACACATACATATTGTACATATAAATATATATATTGATTTCCATTTGCCATATATTTTTAACAGTGATGTTTCACAAACGTTCTTAACCTTTTTATTCTCATAGTTTCTACAGATTGTAAATTAAAGAGAAACATTTTTGCTAAAAGTATTATTATATTATTGATCGATTGACTATGACTTTTCAAATAGCCAAGTAGTGCTGTCTGCAGAGTTAGCTCCAGGTAAATGTTGCAATTCTTAAGCCATTCCTGGACCTGTGACCAAAAACAAGCTACATATGGACAGTACCGAAAGAAATGATCTAATGACTCACAGAGCCAAGACAATGCAGGTGTGGCTTCGGGACAAGTCTCTGAATGTCCTTGAGTGACCCAGCCAGAGCCCGGACTTGAAGCCAATCAAACATCTCTGGAGACACCTGAAAATAGCGCTGCAGTGACGCTTCCCATCCAACCTGACAGAGCGTAAGAGGATCTGCAGAGAAGAATGGAAGAAACTCCCCAAATACAGGTATGCCAAGCTTGTAGAGTCATACAAAAAAAGTATTGAGGCTGTAATCGCTGTCAAAGGTGCTTCAACAAAGTACTGTGTAAAGGGTGTGAACACTTATGTAAATGTAATATTTCCGTTCAAACATTTCTAAAAACCTGTTTTTGCTTTGTCATTATGTGTTATTGTGTGTAGATTGATGAGGGTGGGAAACAATTTAATCCATTTTAGAATAAGGCTGTAACCTAACAATATGTGGAAAAAGTCAAGGGCTCTGAATGCTTTCCGAATGCACTGTACCTTTGCAAAAACTTTGCTACCACGTTTTTTTGGAAAGACATAGCTATGGACAACTGCAAAAGTGTAGCTTCAGTTCTCAACAACATTGCAGCCCTGACTTTAGCTGGTGTGAGGAAATGCCATGCAGATTCCCATGAGTTTACATGTGAATTCTTAAAGAGATGTGTGGCTCTAAAGGCACGGTCACACCGGTAGCATCTGCCAGCTATAATTTCCAAACCGAGTGCAAACCAACTCTACATGTAGAATCATGTGAAAATGTCGTCAGTCAGACATCCACCAAAGTAAGTTACACGGACTCTCTCTGTGTGAAATAATAGGGGTTGGCATGATTTTTGAATGGCTACCCATTTCTCTGTCCCCCATACATACAACATCTGTAATGTCCCTCAGTCAAGTGTTGCATTTCAAGCACAGATTCAACTACTGAGAACAGGGAGCTTTTCAAAAGCCTCGTAAAAAAAGCCAGTGATTGGTAGATGGGTAACAATAACAAATCAGACATTGAATATCTCTTTAAGCATGGTCAAGTTTATAATTGTGCTGTGGATTTTGTATTATACCACCCAGACGCATCAAAGATACAGTCGTCCTTCTGAACTGAGCTGCAGGAGAGGAAGTCAACTGCTCATCACGGTGATTTTAAAACTGTTCAGTGGCTGTGATGGGAGAAAACTGAGGATGGATCAAGAACATTGTAGTGACTTCACTATAAAGACCTAAATTACAAAGTGAAAAGAAGAATACAAATATACAGAAGTTGTTGTTTTTTACATGCATCCTGTTTGCAACAAGACACTAAAATAATATTGAGGGAAAAAACACGTCAAAGAAAGCCTTTTGTTTGTTTGTGGCAAATCCATCACTGAGTAATGCCTCCTTATTTACAAGCATGGTGGTGGCTGCATCATGGTATGGGTATGCTTGACATCGGCAAAGACTGGGGAGTTTTTCAGGATAAAAAGAAATGGGTTGGAGCCAAGCACAGGCAAAATCCTAGAGGAAAACCTGCTTCAGTTTGCTTTACACCAAACACTGGGAGAGGAATTCACCTTTCAGCAGGACAATAACCTACAACACCGGGCCAAATCCATACTGGAGTTGCTGAGTGGCAAAGTTAGTTTTGACTTAAAAATGTCTGTCTAGCCATGATCCCCAACACCTTGACAGAGCTTGAAGAATTTAGAGTATTTTGTATAGATCATTTACATTTAAAAAAATGTTTTTACATGAAATCCATTTCAATCCCACTGTAACACAATAAAATGTGAAGTAATCTAAGGGGGATGAACACTTATGATAAGATGTATATCAACTTTCATAGCAGCATTACTTTCCCATGACCTTCTCCAATTACTGTGTATGACATACCATTGTGAAGTTACGCATCTGTAAGCCTAGGATCTTGTAAGCAGTCATATGATATCAAAGTCAGAGTGACTAACAAAATCAATGGGGGCCCTGCGAGCCTGGTTGGTAATTTGGTGATGATTACTACAAGGTTTAGATAGCTGGCTAGACATCCTTACCTACAGTATCAATAAAAAAAAGGTAGCTGAAGGGCTAATTGAATGACTGTCAGTGACTGACAACAAGTGGATAACTGCTGATGCACAACCAAATGTGGAAATGGCACCTTGTGTATTCTACTTTTATCACTCAACAGTACTGTTTACTGTTTTGGTCCGGGGCCCCCTACACGCAGCACATAGTCTGCATACAGGCAGAGGCGGCACTGCCTAGGCCTCGCTGACTGCTGGTGAACACAGTAAACAGACTAGTACTACAGATACAGGGGCAACAAAAAGTATGTGAACCCTTTGGAAATACCTGGATTTCTGCATATATTGGTCATAAAATTGGATCTGATCTTCATCTAGGTCACAACAATAGACAAACAGTGTGCTTAAACTAATAACACACTCACAATTATACGTGTTCATGTCTTTATTGAACACACTGTGTAAACATTCTCAGTGCAGGGTGGGAAAAGTATGTGAACCATTGTATTTAATAACTGGTTGACCATCCTTTGGCAGCAATAACCTCAACCAAACGTTTTCTGTCTTTGCGGATCAGACCTGCACAACGGTCAGGAGGAATTTTGGACCATTCCTCTTTACAAAACTGTTTCAGTTCAGCAATATTCTTGGGATGTCTGGTGTGAACTGCTCTCTTGAGGTCATGCCACAGCATCTCAATTGGGTTGAGGTCAGGACTCTGACTGGGCCACTCCAGAAGGCGTATTTTCTTCTGTCGAAGCCATTCTGTTGTTGATTTACTTCTGTGTTTTGTGTCGTTGTCCTTTGCACCACTCAACTTCTGTTGAGCTTCAATTGGCGGACAGATAGCCTAACAGTCTCCTGCTAAATGTCTTGATAAATTTGGGAATTCATGGTTCGGTCGATGATAGCAAGCTGTCCAGGCCCTGAGGCAGCAAAGCAGCCCCAAACCATGATGTTCCCTCCACCATACTTTACAGTTGGGATGAGGTTTTTTTATGTTGGTGTGCTGTGCCTTTTTTTCTCCACACATAGTGTTGTGTGTTCCTTCCAAACAACTCAACTGTAGTTTCATCTATCCACAGAATATTTTTCCAGTAGTGCTGTGGAACATCCAGGTGCACTTTTGCAAACTTCAGACGTGCAGCAATGTTTTTTTTGGACAGCAATGTCTTCTTCTGTGTTGTCCACCCATGAACACCATTCTTATTTTCTGTTTTACGTAAAGTAGACTCATCAACAAAGATGTTAGCATGTTCCAGAGATTTCTGTAAGTCTTTAGCTGACACTCTAGGATTCTTCTTAACCTCATTGAGAATTCTGCACTGTGCTCTTGCAGCCATCTTTGCAGGACGGCCACTCCTAGGGAGAGCAGCAACAGTGCTGAACTTTCTCCATTTATAAATCATTTCTCTTACCGTGAACTGATGAACATCAAGACTTTTAGAGATGGTTTTGTAACCCTTTCCAGCTTTATGCAAGTCAACAATTCTTAATCTTAGGTCTTCTGAGATCTCTTTTGTTCGAGGCAAGAAATAGACAAGAAAAATACAATAATTTGTGTGTTATTAGTTTAAGCACACTATGTCTGTCTATTAGATGAAGATCAAATTTGATTACCAATTTATGCATGTAATTCCACCTTGACATACTACATGATTTAAGTATATGTTATGCTCTTTATTTTTGTATTTTTTTTACCCCTTTTCCGGGAGTTCTGCCCCTGAACAGGCAGTTAACCCGCTGTTCCTAGGCCGTCATTGAAAATAAGAATTTGTTCTTAACTGACTTGCCTAGTTAAATAAAGGTAAAATAAAATACAATTTCCAATTGGTAGTTACAGCCTTGTCCCATCGCTGCAACTCCCATACGGACTAAGGATATGCGAAGGTCGAGAGCCATGCGTCCTCCGAAACACGACCCTGCCAAATCTCACTGGTACTTGACCCACTGCTCGCTTAACCCAGAAGCCAGCTGCACCAATGTGTCGGAGGAAACACCGTACAACTGGCGACGAGTCAGCGTGCATGCACCGGGCAAGGAGCCGCTAGAGCGCGATGGGACAAGGACATCCTGGCCGGCCAAACCCTCCCCTAACCCGGACGACACTGGGCCAATTGTGCACCACCTCATGGATCTCCCAGTCACAACCGGCTGCGACACAGCCTGGGATCAAACTTGGGACTGTAGCGATGCCACTAGCACTGTGATGCAGTGCCTCAGGCCGCTGCGCTATTCGGGAGGCCATGTTATGCTCTTCTCATTGTCGGTTAAATCATTATCTGAAACATTTTATCCTGAACCTGCTAACTATTTCAAATGGCTAATAATGGCTCTGAATTTACCATTATATGGTAGCAGTACACTAGACCTATGTTGTAGAGTTTAAACATGTTGTATCTTTCTTCTTAAATCTCAAACTACTGCCTACCTCGGGAAGCAAACATTTCTCGTTAGTACACCCAGACACCTCTTCATTCTCCTCACTCTCTCTTTTCTCTGTCATGAAAAGGCCATCATCTCCACACAAGTTTTTCCAACATCCTCATCCTCTCATTTTTCATCAGTCCCTATCCCTCCATCCCCCCTCCCTCTGTCAGTGGCACAAATGCATTTGTTCAATACCTCCAGCAAACAGATTAGAGGCCTCTTATCGGAGACAGGGAGTACGTGATAATGGTTTTCACCAGATCCCTGCACTGTCACAGATTAAAATGGCCCCGGCTAGAGCATTTTTTTTGTCTCTGCTTGCCATTGGATTTCCTGTCCAATCTATTGTCACAGGACCCTAAAGATACAAGGAGAAGTCAGTTTCAATCTGATAGGTGATTGTTTTTCCCCTCTCCCTGTTGCTGATTCCCTGGTCTGCTATCGATCGTGGCTTCGGCCGGCTGCTTGTCACCTTGGTATGTGTTCGTGTGTATGTGTGTTTCTGCGTACCCATGCACGTGTGTGTGTGTGTGTGTGTGTGTGTGTGTGTGTGTGTGTGTGTGTGTGTGTGTGTATCTTAGAGCTCACCTCCCACACTTCCTTTAAACTTGATCCAAAGAGATTGATCTCGGGGTCCACTGAACAAAGGCAGACAAGTGAGCCTGAGGACAGACACAATGTGCTGTGCCACGCACCCACTGACGCTCAATTACCAGGGTTACCCGCTCTGAGACTACACCTCCCAATGGGCACCAAGGGCCCAGAACCAGTGGTGGCTGGTGGCACTTTAAATCGGGCAAAAGGCTCATAGTAATGGCTGGAACAGAATGAAAGGAATTGTATCAAACACATCAAAACACATGGTTTCCTTGTGTTTGATACCATTCCTCCCCTCACCAGCCTCCTCTGCCCCTGAACCCAGAACTCAACAGGTTCCCCTACTACAGATGGTACACTATATGTTTCCTAACAAGCTCATTTGCATCCAACGACAGGGAATGTATAATAATACTTTATATCTTTGTGATTTAAACCTGTCTGGCTTTGCATGGAATCTATTTTCCGCCGCCTGTGTAGTGGGATCCAGTGGAGCTGGTCTATAACTAGAATATCAGAGCCATAACAGCGTAGTTATGCCTCTGCAGAAATGATTAATGAGCAGGATGCTAGCCTAATGTTTTCCCTGCAAAGCCCCGGGCAACAGGAATCAAGTCAATAATTATTGTTAGGATGCTACATTTTACAACAAACGCTTGTCTTTTTATCAGCAGGGAAGATCATTCTCATTAGGGACGAGTCAATGAAGACATACTGTACGTTGTCCTCTTTTATTATTTGGGAGGCCTCTGCCGGTGTTCCATTCCAGGTCCAGGGGCGTTCGCTCTCTCTCTTTATGTCTCTCTCTATCACTCTCTCTCTCTCTCTCGCAGCCCACCCTGGCCAGGCAGCCCATTAGCAGGCCAGTCCTATCCCTGTGAACACCTCAGCCCTCCCTGTCCCCTCCCTGTTCTATCCATGTCGCTGGCAGGAATTTACTGCATGCAAATAGGCCCTAGCGAGCTCCTGCCTGCTGAGGGTGTGTGATGAGATATCCATATTTAATGAGACGGAATGAGACGTGGGCGAAGGTGAGGAGGGTGGAGGAAGTGCATGCGGCCACAGTCACACTCACGCAAGCAGGCAAAAACGCACACACACACAAACCTACATACAGACACACCACCCCAAACACCTCGTTTGGCTGTTTTTATAGACTTACAAGGCACCAAATGTCAGTGCTGTTGTTAATCCCACTACTGCTGGACTAATGAGGCTGTACCCGTGTGTGTGTGTGTGTGTGTGTGTGTGTGTGTGTGGCTGTGTGTGTGTGTGTGTTTGTGTGTGTGGCTGTGTGTGTGTGTGTGTGTGTGTGTGTGTGTGTGTGTGTGTGTGTGTGTGTGTGGCTGTGTGTGTGTGTGGGGGGGGGGGTGTGTGTGTGTGTGTGTCTGTGTGTGTGTGTGTGTGTGTATACCTGATGCACAGAGGATCTTTACATTGTAGCTACAGCACACACAACACTCCTTGAGCTCTGTCTCTTGCCTCTGACTCCAACCCTGTCCTCTTCCTGTCCTTAGGGGAGACCCAAACCGTTTCCCATACAAATTCAACTATGCATGCTTTTTAGGAGCACATCCCATGTCAAACTGGACCACGGCGAGGATGTGTTGCGAGACTTTAGCTCACTGACTGTCACCACTGTTGGGAAACCACTGTAGTACAGACACCATTTACAGTGTCCTTAGGATGGGGACAGGGAAGGAGAGGAATAAGGACTGGGTGCGTGTAGGAGCTGCCAAACAAGCAAATTAAACCTAATGACTGGAATAGGATTTTGGTTGAGAGTTTCTCTTTTTGTACTTATAGTACATGTCTCGTTGAGTCTTGCCAGGTCTTGGATAGTGAGGGTTGGCTGGTTTATATTGTTAGCTTTGTGCAATAACTTTGGCTACCCTGGTAAGGAGTTGCCTGTAGCGTTTTAGATGAAGAGTGTCCGGGCTCACCGCATGTGTAGTTCAGAAGAAAATTGGATCTCTCTGGCCTGATTGTGCTGGTAAATGGAAGAGTGTGAGTTAGGTTTGTGTGTGGGAATTTACTGTGTGTGTCTTCTGTGTGTGTGTGTGTTCAGTGTGTGTTCTGACTGTCTGAAGGGATGGTAGTAGCCTGCAGTTAGAATAATTCATCCAGTTTCAATTTAAATTGTACAGAAACTTTTTAATTTCTTTTTTTTGTTTTTAATTTACTTTACAATGACCATTTGCAGCTCCAGATTTCTATGAGACTTTCAATATAGAGAGAATGATCAAAACTATTCTGGATAAATGTTTCATAGAAAGAAAGCTTCTTTTTTAACCTTTATTTAACTAGGCAAGTCAGTTAAGAACAAAATCTTATTTTCAATGATGGCCTGTTCAGGGGCAGAACAACAGATTTGTACCTTGTCAGCTTGGGGGTTTGAACTTGCAACCTTCCGGTCACTAGTCCAACGCTCTAACCACTAGGCTACCCTGCCTAGTTATTAGTCAAAGTCTTGTTAGATCTTCACTTATGAGACAGTACTGCAAAGAATGACTGCAATAGCCCTTGACTGTGACACTTTCTCTAACTTGCCAAATTAGTAAACTGTACACTCTTAGAAAAAAAAGGTACTATCTTGAACTAAACAGGTTCTTTGGTTGTCCCCACAGGAGAACCTTCTGAAGAACCCATTTTGGTTCCAGGTAGAACCCTTTTTGGTTCTAGGTAGAACTCTTTTGGGATCCATGTAGAACCCTCTGTGGAAAGGGTTATACATGGATCCCAAAAGGGTTCTACCTAGAACCAAAAAGGGTTCTACCTGGAACCAAAAAGGGTTCTCCTATGAGAACAGCCAAAGAACCCTTTTGGAACCCCTTTTTCTGTACGCTTTTTTTGTATTTCCTTCTTTTGAATGAATGGACTGCTTACGCTGAACAGTATTGAAATAATAAACTATCCTTGAATTACAGAAAAACCAACATGAATCAAGAAAAAAGAGAAGAAAATCTGTTGGAAAATGCATGATGCAATGAAATACAGTATGTATGGACGGGTGAGCTCTCCAGAAATGGCCCAGCTTTAGGGAGCCTATGTCGGATTGGCAGAATCCCCCTATTATGCCATTGTGGTGGCTTGGGCCAGCACAGTCTCTGTCACCGCGCTATTATTATGAATAGTGAGCATAATGCATTGCTATGAATAGGATTGTCGGCCTGATTGTGATGTATAGTTTTTCATTACTGTTCCCCAGCCCCTGCCATTAGGCATGTGGAAAATTCTATTTATCCCCTAATTTGTAAAAATCCCCTCCCTGTCTGATAGCAATCAGAGGGCTGTAATTGTCTGTGCAGCTTTGACGGCTGGGGGCTGATGAAGAGCTATGTGCCGGAGCCTGGCCGCGGAGACCGGCCGCCCTGTCGCCCTGCTGCCGCCACCGTCACCGCCCGCCCGCCTGCCCGCCACCCCACACTTCATCCCGCCATGCAATTAATAACCATTTGCAAATGGCAGACATGTAACAGCTATCCCTATCCTGCATCCTCCTCCTGCACACCACCACGGTCACCCCTTCACAGGCTCACAGATACCCATTTACCTGTGTGCAGGGGTAGGGACAGGGATTGAGATAGGGATGGAGATGGGGAGGAGGTATGGGTGTTTTGGTGTTCAGGTTGGACCTAGACAGGCAGGGTAAATAAAGATTTAAGGGGTGCAATGGATGAAGGCGTGTGTCCTCTGGATTCTGTGAAAGAGATTGTTAATTGTGGGAACATAAAAAAATATATGTGAGGAGAGAACAAAAACAGTAGAGCTCCCTATAGAGAATTTGTGTATTTTATTGAAATCAAGTGTTCTTTTTTAGGTTGTGGCAATTAACTGAATATATACAGTACTTCTCTCCTCTTAGCTTATAAAAGGTAAAAGCATAGGAAATAAAATCCATTAAGTACATCTTCCTAGCTCATCATTCCTCTCATCTAGATCTATGTATGTACTGTATTCTGGGAGCTTTGCCCGTTAATTCAGTTACTGTAATTTATGATACAACATTATGCAGACAATACCGAATTACTTCTTGATTGAGGACCACTAATAACACTCCTTACCAACCCCCCAAATCTCAGCTACAGAGCTGTTTTTGTTCTACCCCTGTTTGCAGTGACGTGGCTCAGCATTTTAGTGGATCCTTTCTAAGTGGACATGGTCTGTCTTGATAAACACTTTATGCATATCAGCCTCCACTTGTAGCCTGGCAGTGAGAATAATGGCTGTCTAATTGTCTCATTTGGATCTTTTTTTGCCTACAGGAAGGAGGACTTTGGATTAACTGTTTGATCGGCCTAATTTCCAAACACATCATTAGGTCCAGCTCGCTCTCCTCTCTTAATAAGGACTTTATGAGCCTCTCTGCTTTAAAAGTCTTTGTCTCTTAACGCCAGTTCCGGGACCATAATTAAGTCAAATATTTCAAAATATGGTAATGCCGGACCTGTTTGAATAAGTGTCTACCATTTCCATAATTTCATTATCACGTAAAACACACTAATTGTGTGAGAGTGTGGGGCAGTGCTTTGGCAGAAATGTTGTACTAATTACAATGAGTGGCTGGCCTAGCTGCACTCCAAGCCAGTAAGCAGCCAGACACCATTGAGACATGTTTGGACACAGTGTCTTGATCAACCATTATTCTATCTTCCATTATTTGGATAAAGGACAGACTCAGAGCTTGTTTATGTTGATCATTATTCATAAATTGACTTCCTTAAAGGTCAATATTATTGTATCCATTATGAGAGAACAATTGAAAACAGTTAGATTAGAATATCAAAGACCGCTAATTAAAAAATGTTTTAATCTGAACATAAATATTCACCTCTAGTATTATTTTATCATGACAAAATACAGTATCTATCATTTTCAATGGATCTGTCTTGGTTGTTGGCCATGTGTACTCAGTTCTTTCCTCCACTTCCGCCAGTGAGGGAATGCTGCTGACAACCTGCCTTCCTCGATCCGTAGGATTGTTTTTGCACAGCCCACAGCTGTGACTATTGGTTCAAGTAGAACGTCACCATACTTCCTCTATACCCAAATGACTTGGACAAAAATAATCTCCTGCTTTTTGTTCAGTTTCCTTATTTACTAACTGCCTGGAAGTCTGCTGGAAACATCTTTATATGACAAAATGGAACTGGCTCTGGTCATAATTCTCAAGCTTAAAATGATATGAAAATGGTTCATTTGATGTTGTTGGTATCTAATTCTAAAGAAAAGCAAATGTAATGTGTTATGAAATTGTGAAATATTTGAATGGTTAGTATAAAGATTCAGTCAGAGGTTGGAAAAAAGGAGCTAGCTAAAATGGTGTGTTTCCATTCATGGAAATGTCACCTATTCAGAAATCTTAAAGCTTTCACTATTATCAATTTTAGTGACCAAGGTTTAAAAACATGGGAGGAAAATGTCATTCTTGAGTGGGGTTTCAAATAAATTAGCTTTTAGCCGTTCAGGGTTAGGCTAACCGATTATAATTTCCCATCTGCTCCACCTAAATCATCTCTGACTCTGCTTAGCACAAAGGGCATGCTTCTCATCTCTCACTGCTGGACAGATTGCATTACAGAGCAATATATACCTTCAATTTAATCCTTACCATGTAATGGAGGAGTGCAAACTCCAGTAATAAGCCACAACAACCAAATGTAATTTTTAATCAGTCGCCTGGGCGATCAACTTGGTACTGTTTACCCAGTGCATTGTGTTACAGAGACCGTGTCAAAACATTCTCGGTGAGGGGGAGACAAACAGTTAAAAAACACCTTCTGCACCGCCACCTACGGCTTCTGCATCTGTAATCAACCTTGATGCTTAGTGCTGTTGTTTCCATTGATTTTTCTGTTTCACATGTGGGTGAAAATTGCACTTTAAGTTACCCTGAGTGTTAAATTAATAATGAAACCGCAAGAGTGCCCTCCTCTGACTTTCAATTAAAATGATCAGGCTTATGGGGGTGGAGGAGGCAGAGGAGAGGAGAGCCCAGTGGAAGAGAACAGACTACTCGGTCCAGTAGAAGAGATTTAACTTGTAGGCCCAGTGGAAGAGATCAGGCAGGTAGGCCCAGTAGAAGAGATCAGGCTGGTAGGCCCAGTGGAAGAGATCAAGCAGGTAGGCCCAGTGGAAGAGATCAGGCTTGTAGGCCTAGTAGAAGAGATCAGGCTGGTAGGCCCAGTAGAAGAGATCAGACTAATAGGCCCAGTAGAAGAGATCAGACTAATAGGCCCAGTGGAAGACATCAGACTAATAGGCCCAGTGGAAGACATCCGACTGGTAGGGATGGAGGGGGGAGAGGACTGGAGAACCCAGTGGAAGAGAACAAACTAATAGGTCCAGTAGAAGAGATCAGACTAATAGGTCCAGTAAGACATCAGACTAGCAGGCCCAGTAGAAAATATTAGTATTGTATTCCCATATGAAGAAACAGACTAGTAGGCTCAGTAGAAGAGATTGGATTAGTATTGATATACCCAGTAGAACAGATCAGACTAGTAGTGATAGGCCCAGTTGAAGAGATCAGATTATTAGGCCCAGTAGAAGAGGTCAGACTAGTAGGCCCAGTAGAACAGATGAGACTTGTAGGCCCAGTCGAAGATATTAGCCTAGTAGGCTCACTAGATAACATCAGACTAGTAGGCCCATTAGAAGAGATGACACTATTAGGCCCAGTGGAAGAGATCAGACTAGTAGGCCCAGTAATATAGATCAGACTAGTAGGCCCAGTTGAAGAAACAGACTAGTAGGCCCAGTAGAAGAGATTGGATTAGTATTGATATACCCAGTAGAACAGATCAGACTATCAGTGATAGGCCCAGTTGAAGAGATCAGATTACTAGGCCCAGTAGAAGAGGTCAGACTAGTAGGCCCAGTTGAAGAGATTAATCTTGTATGCCCAGTTGAAGAAACCGACTAGTAGGCCCAGTTGAAGAGTTTGGACTAGTAGTGATAGGCCCATTTGAAGAGATCAGATTACTAGGCCCAGTAGAACAGATGAGACTATTAGGCCCAGTAGAAGAGATGAGACTATTAGGCCCAGTAGAAGAGATGAGACTTGTAGGCCCAGTAGAAGAGATTAGTCTTGTATGCCCAGCTGATGAAACCGACTAGTAGGCCCAGTAGAAGAGGTCGGACTAGTAGTGATAGGCCCAGTAGAAGAGATCAGATTAGTAGGCCCGGTAAAACAGATGAGACTATTAGGCCCAGTTGAAGATATCAGACTAGTAGGCCCAGTAGAAGAGATGAGACTTGTAGGCCCAGTGGAAGAGATCAGTCTGGTATGTCCAGTAGAAGAGATCAGGCTGGTAGTGATAGGACTAGTAGAAAATATTAGACTAGGAGGCCCAGTAGAAGAGATCAGACTAGTAGGCCCAGTCAAAGAGATCAGACTAGTAAACACAGTAGAAGCGATTAGACTAGTACACCCAGATGAAGAAACCGACTATTAGGCCCAGTAGAAGAGATGAGACTATTAGGCCAAGTGGAAGATATGAGACTAGTAGGCCCAGTAGAAGAGATGAGACTTGTAGGCCCAGTAGAAGAGATTAGTCTTGTGTGCCCAGATGAAGAAACCGACTAGTAGGCCCAGTAGAAGAGTTCGGACTAGTAGTGATAGGCCTAGTAGAAGAGATCAGATTAGTAGGCCCGGGAGAACAGATGAGACTATTAGGCCCAGTTGAAGATATCAGTCTTGTAGGCCCAGTGGAAGAGATCAGTCTGGTATGTCCAGTAGAAGAGATCAGGCTGGTAGTGATAGGACTAGTAGAAAATATTAGACTAGTAGGACCAGTAGAATAGAGTAAACTCGTATGCTCAGTAGATAAGATCAGACTATTAGGCCCAGTATAACAGATCAGACTAATAGGCCCAGTAAAAGAGATCAGACTAGAAGGCACAGTAGAAGCGATCGGACTAGTAGTGATAGGCCCATTAGAAGAGATTAGCCTAGTAGGCTCAGTAGATAAGATCAGGCTAATAGGCCAAGTAGAAGAGATCATTTTAGTAGGCCCAGTAGAAGAGATGAGACTATTAGGCCCAGAAAAAGAGATCAGCACCCAGGCCCAGTAATGTAGACGAGACCAGTAAGCACATTAGAAGAGATCAGATTCTAGGCCCAGTTGAAGAAACAGACTAGTAGGCCCAGTAGAAGAGATTAGACTTGTATGCTCAGATGAATAAACAGACTAGTAGGCCCAGTAGAAGAGATCAGCCTAGTAGGCCCAGTAGAACATATCATATTAGTAGTAGTGGTAGGCCCTTTAGATGAGCCTCTACAGGGCTAGACAGCTGGGTCCCGTGACTACAGGAAGCCGGCCAGAGCCAACAGGCCAACAGGGATACAAACAACAGTGTTCCAGAGGAAACAGGTGCCTGCTGCTGCCTTGTAGCAGGGGCTCTGGAGCATGGTGGTTCAGTCCGCTCACAACTTCCTAATTAGACTGCTCTTCAGCCAGGTGCTTCCGCAACGGAGGAGTGCCAGGGTCCACGCCGGCAGTCCGGCATGAGCACGCACATTGCAGGAGAGAGAGTGTCCTATTGTCATTGGTCAGTGTCAGTCAGGAAAAGAACATTGTCAGCATTGCCATGTGGTCACTCTCTGACAGTCAGCCCAAACATGAGTCAAGCACATGTAGACAATAGACATGTGACTCATACAGTGTAGGACACTGCCACAGTCAGGGAATTAGTGAGCGACTACACACAAAGCCAGAGATCTTGTGTAGCACCACGTTAAAAGAGATGTCTTTTGGAAAGCCCTCTGGTGAGTCACTCCCTCGGTGTGGGTGTGCAGGTGAAGGGAGAGTGTTGTCATGACATGATGAGCTAAAAGTCCATCATGTGGTCAATAGACTGAGAGTCAGGCTAATGTCTTCCTCTTCCTGGTGCGTCCTGGTGTGTCCTGCTTCCTGGTCCAAGCAGCGTCCACCCTCTGGGCCACGTGGAGCTATGCCCATAAAAACACAGACAGACCCCCCTCTCCCCCCACACATTTCCCCCCATCCGGCTCAAACAGTCAGGGAGAAGGTAGCAGGAGGGCTGGATGGAACTGTGAGTTTGTGTGTGTGTGTGTGTGTGTGTGTGTGTGTGTGTGTGTGTGTGTGTGTGTGTGTGTGTGTGTGTGTGTGTGTGTGTGTGTGTGTGTGTGTGTGTGTGTGTGTGTGTGTGTGTGTGTGTGTGTGTGTGTGTGTGTGTGAGTGGTTTGGAAGTCATTTCAGAGTTGTTTGATGATGAGACATCACATGGGAGGATGTTTGTGTCTAATGTAGCCTCCTCTCATCTCATTAAAGCGCAGTGTGGTCAAGGGAAATTCCATCACAGTGAGGTAATGCTGCTTCCTGTGCGATTGATACGATGTTGACGCTGGTCAAAGGGAATGAGGTCTACTGTACGTGCATAGTACTGTACTCATCATATTCAGTATGATGAGCATGCGTAAAACAGGGTTGTATTGTCTATCACTGACTTACAAGAAAGAAGTGTTCATTGTTTATTTGGTCTATAATTTACTTTACTCAACCTTTAGAAATGTTTGTGTATGATCTGTTGTATTTTGCTGTTTGTGTCTTCTCAGTAGTGAGAAGGGAGGTCTTCCCTCCTGTCATGGGCTGATGTCTGAAAGGACCATAGCTGTATAAATTGCCTGGCACATTTGCTTATGGGTGAGTGACATCTGCTGGGGACTTTTATGAGGGAGCCTTATCACTCTCCCTGACACACTTTGAGTTTAGAGAACCACATCTGGGTCTGGATTGGTCAAACCAAGAGGACGAAACCAAAAACTGTAGTTATTTTGGCCCGGTAAGGAGATGGGAAATATGCAGGATGGTGGGGATGATGAAAACATTTATTTAATTAAGTGTAAAAATATTTTGTTATTTATGCATGTGTACCATTAACGACAGGTTAGTTACTGTATCAACAGTGGGAAATGTATTTCGAACAGCCAAGTCCTTCCCCTGCCCTGTAGGAAGGAAAATCTCCCGTTTCTCTTATTCCTACATCATCAGGCACTTTATCATTACAATCTGGCTAAGACTAGTGTGTATTTGAATGTTCCCTCATAAGAAGTTGTGGGGAGTGGATTATAGGGTTCCACAGCCTATAGCCTGCCTGAGTGTCCCGGCTAGCCCGGCAGTTATTAAGCACAGTTAAATATCACTCACTAAATGAAATCCACTCTCAACACTGTCATATAAAAAACTGATGGAGGGGAGCAGGGAGGGTGCATTGCGTGTGTGCAGACAGAATCGTGGTGAGGAGAGGAGGAGGGGTCTCTCATGACATACACGCTGAACACAAATATCATTCATTAACAGTAATCTGCTATTTTAACACTGATGTATGGCCCCCTGGTAGCTGAGCCACTGATTCACATCCCAGGCTACAATTTCAATATGGACCTGCTATGCTGGGGCTGACTGGCTATCCGTCTCCCGACCCCCATCCTGCTCTCCCCCCTCCGTCACTACCCCAGAGTCTCAGGTGCCACGCCAGCGCGCCGCAAATGAACACATTTCCAGCAGCCGGCACCTTTGATGGCTCTATGATTCCTAGTGGGTCAATAGCTGGCAGGCAGTGGGAGAGGAGAGGAGACAGCAGCACTGGAGTGGCTGGCCGACAGCATGGTGATGATACAGAGACACTGGAGGGGAGAGGAGGCAGGCAATAGAAACCACAAAGCTAGAGTGGGCCCCAGGGAGTAAAGGCAGAATATGTCTATGTCTAGGTTCAGTTTGAGTTTGAGAACACAGCAATGCGGTAGCTAAAGTAGTGTTTATACTCCATTACACCTTATGCTGGAATGCAAACGATGTATTTAGCTACATTTGTTCAGGCATAGAGATTACATAAACAGTACCGCTATTGCTCTCCTATTTTCAGTAACTATACTGTAACCATACTCTATGAATAAAAACAATATTATCAGTAAAAGCTCAATTTAACTTTGTCTCACATTTCAATTCACACATTCTAGTCAGTGGCGTTAATCAGAAAGCAGAATAACACTCCTGACGGTCCCCAGGTGACTTATATGAATACCTTGGAGATGTATTCCTACAACAAGCCTGAAGTCCCAGAGACCCCTGGACAGACAGACAGACAGACAGACAGTAGATAACCAAGCTGTCTCTTCCCTACAGGCCTTGTCTGCTATATTGTTGTACAGCCGTGGCTCTTCCCCTGTCAAGCCCAGTAAAAACTCTCCCCCCACTACACACCCAGCTTGTCAGCTGAAATGAATTAGTAGACATCTTAATTATCTTACCGGTCAGGTATTCGAGGATCCAAATAAATATTTCTATAATGTGATCCATGGCTGTGTTTCCCATCAGGCCCGGCTAGCTATTAAACTGATTATATTAGAGAAGTGATAGTTTGAGAGATGGCTACTGCCATGTTTATGTGCCAATGGGCCTCAACCACCATCCACCAGGCCATTATAACACCTCAAGTCATTCGGCGAGACGCGTGTGGTAATATGAGAATTTATGCAGTCAGCTGACCTCTTTGTCCTCTCATTTCAATGCTGCCATTTTGTCGTGAGGATGGTGAGGATCCATAGTGGTGTCATGGTGGTAGTTTGTCCTCATTAGAACCGCCTCTGAATAGGAGAATGGAATAGGACTAGTCTACATGTTGTCGGACACATCTGATAACACAGCGCTGTGCAGAGTGAAAAATCTATCTGCAGAGGCTCTGACAGCGGAAATGTGTGGAGAAATTGCTTTCGCGTTGCGGGATGAGTCAGGAATGTATGTCCTCTTCACCGTGTGGAGAGAGAGAGAGAGAGAGAGAGAGAGAGAGAGATGGAGGGAGAGAGAGTACAACAGGAGAGAGAGAATGAGATAGGGAACGCGAGAGAGCTGTGAATCATCTCTCTCCATAGTGAATACTGAGGTTATCACGACACCACATCAGTGATATGTAGCCGCTATGAGCATTATCATACAGAGCCGTATCCTGATATACATAAGTTCACGTCGTCTTGCAGTCGTTATTGTTATTGATTGGGCACATTTCATAAATGCGGAATACATAACGTAGGATATATAGAGTATATCACTGTAGATGAATTCATGTTAGAAAAGGGGTTAGCGGAACTGTTAATCATTGACTCTAGTAGATATCCTCTTCATTCTCTCCAATACTTATTGCGTAGAGATCTGCAACAAAATATGCTTGGCCAAGCGTTGCAAATAATTCGAGAGTGTGTTTTGCCCAATACTGTTGTAGGCTATGTGAAGTGGATTTTTTTATTTATTCCACTACCCACCCTTCTGTCTTTTCTCCTTTTATTCTCCCTGTGGACTCAACCCTGTTTGATGTATAGACAGGAGAACACAATCGTAGTGTGGCTTTTTGAAGATCTAGTCATGTGCAATGTGGTCCACTGCGTCTTCAATACGCCTGTCAAGGGTTATTTGAGAGCACTGGACACACACACACGCACACACACACACACACACACACACACACACACACACACACACACACACACACACACACACACACACACACACACACACACACAACGGTAGATATTGGTCAGTGACAAGTGGTGACAGATTGATTTAGTGAGCATGCAGTCTGTGATAACCCCCACAAACATCCCATGGTGTCCTGCTGTTTTGTTTAGGTTCCCCCCCCTGAAGGAAATACAGCCATCTCCATGTGGATAGAAATGTATGAAAATGAAATACAGCCATCTCCATGTGGATAGAAATGTATGAAAATTGCATTTCTAATATTCACCAAGCCCTGCCCATGTGATGGCCCTATTAAATCAATTGGTAATGATTACATTGAGAGGAACAAATCAATGCCACCCTGTAATTGCATATTACAACGTTATTTTCTGCATAGATATTGATAATACGTGTGTTTACATTTCATATGATTAAAATCAATGTAGTAAAGTGAGTTATGACAGCTGCCCCTGATGATACATATTTATGGAGCAGGCTTAATGGGGTTGTTGATGCTTGCCATGGATTGCCTTCATCCATCTCCATACAGAATGCTTCCGGGGGTCCCAGCCATCCAGGGTGCTCTACAGCTAATTCCTGCTGCCTGTATCGCACATGTACACCACTTTAACAATGCATTGTCTCTGGGGCCTGGTTATCAAAGCTGCCCTGGTAAATCTGTAAATATTTGATATGGATCATCTAAATATGAGTATGGATTTTGTCTTATTTGTGTTGTTGTAAAATTACTGTCAATACCCAAATTTCCCGACATTTTATTATATTATATTTTTTTACCTACCCGGATCCATGTTCGACCCTCAAATTTGATTCGATGATATGTCCATCACTGAAATTAGATTGAGTTCCATTTTAAGATGGATTCCACTTTCTGAATGTTTTTTTCTCCCTTAAATAGCTGTCATTTCACACCAGGACCACTGATCCAGTCAGCCTGGTTCTCAGCAACTAGCTAACAGCTCCTCTACTTAATAGTGTTATGTGGCTCTTTGGATGATGCATTTTACTTTGGGAGCCAATGTTTGCAGCATGTTCCTGGTATCAGGTGCCTGGGCCCTGTAGTGTGTGTGAAACCAGATCCACCTCAGGGAGACAGTTGCAGTTGAACATCATAAGAGGCACACACTCATCCTCAGCCGCGGTGTCTTTAACCACCCCCCGGCCCTCCCAGCTCTCCAGCACATCACAGAGAACCATTGACAGCCACAGGGCTATCGGATAGCAGCCACGCTCAAAGGACATTTGGATTCGGTGTGTAAAATCCTTTTAGGTAAGATGACTGTTTGCCTGTATAAAATTGTTTTCCCTCCAGAGTATACGATGTACACAATTGATGCTTAATGACTCATAACTAGAGAACACTATGGACCCAGACAGGATTATACATTACCTTGCCACAAACATGGTTAAGCTTCCACAAACAAGCAAGACCACTGTACATATCATTGTGTCAGCCGCACGGGGGGTCGGGAGGGGGGGGGGGGGGGGGGCAGAGAGAGACATTTACCAAGTGGATAGGTGGAGGTTTGGGGAGGTGAAAAGCACTCTCACTTTCGCCGGCATCAATCCATTGTTGGTTATTAAGGACATAACCTCGTCCATTAGGTAAAATTCATGGAAATTACCTCCTCTCTTCCGTGATGTTAGGGCCCAGATTGGGTAGAGAAGGTTAGCGGAGGGGGGCAGTGGCACAACTAACCCCTATCCATTCTACCTCCGGTCTCGTCCCGAGGTTTCAAACCGCTGCTGAAGCTTTAAGTTTAATTAAAAGTTTATTTCCTTCTAGGTGACTTATGTTCTCTGCCAAGGTGAGTGAGAGTCAGGAGAGTTGACAGAACTGATTAGAGAAGAGGGACGGGAGGAAATGAATGAAAAGAGTGAAAGCGAAGGATGGTTGGATAGGCAGGCGTTCTGCAGGGACTTATGGAAATGCGTCCCTCTTTTGTAATAAATAAATGTTTTTGTACATTTGGATGTTTGAGTCCACCAGCTTCTACAGTGAGGCTCCAAAAGTATTGGGACAGTGACAACTTAGTTGTTGTTTTGGCTCTGTACTCCAGCACTTTGGATTTGAAATGATACAAAGACTATGGTGTTAAAGTAAAGACGGACAGCTTTCATTTGTTTTCATCCATATCAGGCAAACCATTTAGAAATTACAGCCATTTTTGTACATAGTCCCCCCATTTTAGGGGGCCAAAAGTATTGAGACAAATTCACTTAGAAGTGTATTAAAGTAGTAAAAAGTTAAGTATTTGGATCCATATTCATATCACACAATGACTACATTAAGCTTGTGACTACACATTTGTTGGATGCATTTGCTTTACGTTTGGTTGTGTTTAATTTTGGAGTCTCTTATTGTAAATAAGAATAGAATATGTTTCTAATAGTTACAGACGCACAAATATCATACCCACAAGACATGCTACCCTCTCATGCCCCATCATTTTTTTGGAGGGGGTATGATATTTGTGCGTCTGTAACTTTCTCACTCATCATTATTCACGATTCATTCACAGTTATCCATAATCATGGTACAATCCACATTCATATAGAGACATATTCAATTCTTATTTACAATAAAAGTGACTCCAAAATGACACTACATTATTTGAACCACTTTAACCTCAGTCATTGTATAATCTCAAATCCAAAGTGCGGGTGTACAGAGCCAAAACAAACACAAATTGTCACTAACCCAATACTTTTGGAGTTCACTGTATTTCCTGCATGAATAAAGAAACTATAGTGCAGTTGAAGTACATGCATGTGACATAAAATCACACAGTTTATAACCGTGTTGAAGATTTACATTTCACATTGCAGTTTGACCCTATGTTAAAATCAAACAGACATACAGTGGGGAGAACAAGTATTTGATACACTGCCGATTTTGCAGTTTTTCCTACTTACAAAGCATGTAGAGGTCTGTAATTGTTATCAGAAAATCACATTGTATGATTTTTAAGTAATTAATTAGCATTAGGGATCAGCCCAGAACTATACGGCAGGACCTGGTCAATGACCTGAAGAGAGCTGGGACCACAGTCTCAAAGATAACCATTAGTAACACACTATGCCGGCATGGATTAAAATCCTGCAGCACACGCAAGGTCTCCCTGCTCAAGCCAGCGCATGCCGAGGCCCGTCTGAAGTTAGCTAATGACCATCTGGATGATCCAGAGGAGGAATGGGAGAAGATCATGTGGTCTGATGAGACAAAAATATAGCTTTTTGGTCTAAACTCCACTCGCCGTGTTTGGAGGAAGAAGAAGGATGAGTACAACCCCAAGAACCCTATCCCAACCATGAAGCATGGAGGTGGAAGCACCATTCTTTGGGAATGCATTTCTGCAAAGGGGACAGGACGACTGCACCGCATTGAGGGGAAGATGGATGGGGCCATGTATCGCGAGATCTTGGCCAACAACCTCCTTCCCTCAGTAAGAGCATTGAAGATGGGTCGTGGCTGGGTCTTCCAGCATGACAATGACCCAAAATACACCGCCAGGGCAATTAAGGAGTGGCTCCGTACGAAGCATCTCAAGGTCCTGGAGTGGCCTAACCAGTCTCCAGGCCTGAACCCAATAGAAAATCTTTGGAGGGAGCTGAAAGTCCGTAAGGTCTGTATGGAGGAGTGGGCCAAAATCCCTGCTGCAGTGTGTGCAAACCTGGTCAAGAACTACAGGAAACGTATGATCTCTGTAATTGCAAACAAAGGTTTCTGTACCAAATATTATGTTCTGCTTTTCTGATGTATCAAATACTTATGTCATGCAATAAAATGCAAATTATTACTTAAAAATCATACAATGTAGGCCTCCCGGGTGGCGCAGTGGTTAAGGGTGCTGTACTGCAGCGCCAGCTGTGCCACCAGAGACTCTGTGTTCGCGCCCAGGCTCTGTCGTAACCGGCTGCGACCGGGAGGTCTGTGGGGTGACGTACAATTGGCCTAGCGTCATCTGGGTTAGGGAGGGGTTGGCTGGTAGGGATATCCTTGTCTCATCGCGCACCAGTGACTCCTGTGGCGGGCTGGGTGCAGTGCCTGCTAACCAAGGTTGCCAGGTGCACAGTGTTTCCTCTGACACATTGGTGTGGCTGGCTTCCAGGTTGGATGCGCGCTGTGTTAAGAAGCAGTGCGGCTTGGTTGGGTTGTGTATCAGAGGACGCATGACTTTCAACCTTCGTCTCTCCCAAGCCCGTACGGGAGTTGTAGCGATGAGACAAGATAGTAGCTACTAAACAATTGGATACCATGAAAACGGGGTATAAAATCATACAATGTGATTTTCTGAATTTTTTTGTTTTAGATCCCGTCTCTCACAGTTGAAGTGTACCTATGATAAAAAAAATACAAATTTCCTACTTACATGCTTTGTAAATAGGAAAACCTGAAAAACCGGCAGTGTATCAAATACTTGTTCTCCCCACTGTGCATTCTGCTAGACCATGAATCTCTGGACGATTGCTGACTCTCCAGCTCTCAGGTAAGGCTACTCATTATGTGAGGCTAGTTGTGCATTTCTCTGTTAATGAATTTGGCCATCAACTACAATCATGCCTTTGATATGCATTCTTATGCCTACATACAGTATATATATACAGTATGCCTACATACAGTATAGATGTGACCATCCCTTCCTGCTAAGCTAAGGGACTATCCTGAAACATAACATCCTCATCTGATGTACACAGCCCAGGCCTGAACAGCAGGGAGATCCAACCCGGTTTGGGAAGGGGGTAAGGGGTGCAGGGGTGGAGGAGGAAAGGGGGACCCTCTGTTTCACTTAGTGTCTGTCTCTTCCCTCGCTCCCAGCTGAGCCCTCCCTGTGACTTGACTTTATCTGTGTTCAATCACGCTGCAGCTCCAGCAGGCCAAATCGTTCGCCACCCGGGCTCCCGGACAGTGAAATATGGCCACAATTAGCCCCGGACACAGTTCAATGATGATAAAGAGTATTCACACCTTTTAGACCCTGATTAAAAGGCCTGCCTAGTCTGCCATTGATAGAGAGAACTAATTTCACATTACTATTATTATCACCATCTCTTGATTATAATGCACTCATTCTCCTTCCCTCTTTTCTTTTTCCTCGGCTCTTCCTTTCCTCTCTTGGCCGCAGATAGATGCCGTGGCTCCTTTATCATTTACACATCAGTGGCAATGACTTGCCCCATTTATTTTGACTCCTTTTTTTTCCATTTATACCTATGCTAGTCTGTTTCTATTCACATCCTCCAGTCTGCATAGAGGGTAGCCCATCTCCCTCCTCCAGCCCATCACCCATACCAGCAACCTATCACCCCCCCTCACCCCCACTGCCAGTCAGATAGTCACACCATCACAGTCCCCCCTAAATTGTGCATGGGGAAAGTCACTCCCTAAAAGAAAGAAAAAAATGGGTTGATAAATGGAGGGGCAGTAATAAAATGGAGACATCAAGGAGCATGAAAAGAAGAGGAGAAAGGGTGAGAGGGAGGGGAGGCTGCAGTAAACCGGCAGGAACGGAGCTGTCCATAGAAAGAGAAAGGGAGCGAGTGAAATGGAGAGGGTGAGGGAGAGAGAAGGAGAGAGAAAGAGGCATAGGAATAAGAATGATCGGCTCTCGCCTGTGTTCCATCAAGGGAGAAATTACACATTTACTAAGGTTTTTTCTTAAGACGACGGCCCCATAGATCAAACCACTGGATGTACGAGCCAATTTTCAACATGAAATATAGACACCAGGAATCAATTTCACATGTGTTCTCTATCACCCTCTGCCACAGAATAATACTCCTGGCTCTTTTAGGGAATGTATCTACCTATGACTTTCACTGACAGTTACTGTACGTTATGCGATGTACTGATGTATTATATTGTTAATGATTATGTGAGCATTAAAATAGTCTTTAATAGTTTTATATATCTGTAAAATTGATAAGTCAAACCAGCACCTGTGAGGATAACAATATATATATTTGTTCTAGGAGATTAATGCATACCCTCATGAAACACATTTCATTAGACAACAAAAAAAACATTCAATATATTTCACAGATTTTAATGTTGTTGTTTTTATGAAACAAGAAAAGTATTACCATTGTATACTTCAATAGAATTCAGTTAGATAATACATTATGTTTGTGTTACAGTAATTAGAAGTTTGTTTCCACACCTACTACAAATCATTTC
The DNA here is from genome assembly GCF_002021735.2 of Oncorhynchus kisutch. Classification (NCBI taxonomy): domain Eukaryota; kingdom Metazoa; phylum Chordata; class Actinopteri; order Salmoniformes; family Salmonidae; genus Oncorhynchus; species Oncorhynchus kisutch. Next base: position 21,314,233 of record NC_034203.2, read on the forward strand.
AAATAGAAGGATTTTACAGTAAAAGAAGCTCATTGTTTCCTTGTCCCAGGGAGTTTGACATGTTGTCATGTTTGTGCTTATAACGGCAATAGTCTTATTGTCGTTGAATAAATAGAATAGAGTACATAGAATGCCATGATACAGCAGGTGTCTCCTGCACCGGGTTGGCAGGAAGTGAGTCATCATCACTTCCTGTCTGCTCGGAGACGGGAAACACCACTGTGCAAACAGCTCCATCCCGTATGGAGCAGGAGGGCAGCTGGCTAGTTCTCTGTCTGACTGCATACACCTTAGAAAGTCACGGTCAGCAGCATCGTAGACGACTAGGACAGGAATATGGGCTGAAATCCTCTGGGATATAGGAGAGGGGAAAAGATGTCAGGGGGAAAATAAGATCATCAATGGAAGGATATTTAGGCCTGTAACAAAAGTCTGCATGTATATCATCATATTATTAAAATGAATCAAGACGTGTGTTTTTCTTCATTTTGTACTATTTGACTCTCTTATTTGACTATAGTTGACCCTTTCTTTGTCATTTTGGACTATATGACGGTCTCCTCAGTATGTCTTTTTTTAAACTTCTGAACCACGGCCGTCTATGAACATAGCATTAATTCAGCTCACCCCCAGCCCCAGTCATCCTCTGTGTCACAACGCAATTACTGCACAACCAGTCAGGGCCCGCCGTGGATAAGCAGTGGGTGGATCTTCATGTAAAATTCACTTAGGTGCCATATTTTTCCTCCTGGACAAGATTAATTGCGTTATAACTCGTTTTGGGAAGAATAATGGCAGTGCTGGCGTGCTGCTCAAACACCCTGTCTCACAGCGATTTCTTAATACATCCCACCAAATGGAGGTTAAGAGGGGATATTCTGGAGGTTATCTGGATCTCCTGCACGAGGCGGAGGAGATTGATGGGCTAAAAAGACTAGTGTTCTCTGGGCCACATTCATATGGTAATGCTCTATTGTAAAGAGGAGCTGGGGCTTTTCTTAATCTGGGCTGGAGGGAAATGGAGCTAGCTGTGCTAAGCAATTTATCTCCAAACCTTGATGATGCTGTATGAGTGTTGTGACAAAACAACATATTTTGTAAATTAGAGTTTACAAAATAAAAATTAAAGTTTTGATAGAAAATAAATGTCATGTGGAAAATGACAACTATTTTCTGATTGTTATATTAACAGCTACTGTAGGTCTGGTACTACAATTATACTTCAGACATTTGACTCAAATACATATTACACTTCATAAAGAGGACAACACTTTGATATCAGTCAAGTCATTTTGACAAACTTTTGAGTCATTTAGCAGACACTCTTATCCAGAGCCACTTACAGGAGCAATTAGGGTTAAGTGTTTTGCTCAAGAACACATTTTTTTACTTATCGTCTCAGGGAATCCAACCAGAAACGTACACATTTCTAGTCCAACGCTCTTAACTGCTTGGCTACCTGGCGTACTTATCTTAGATCAAATGGCATACAGGTTCAATGTATGGATGTGTGCAAAAATACTAAATGTATGCATGTCTGCAAAAACGATTGTATATTTTCATTAAAGAAAAAATAACTATTTTGATATAAGCTGCAGCGTTAAATGGACAACCCTTTCACTTTGAATGATACCTGCACCCTCTATGCACATAACTGATCTATAACTAATCTATACACACGGAACACACCACTCTATGTCAGCACCCCAAATAGCACCCTATTCTCCATATGGCTCTGCTCAAAAGTAGTGCACTATATAGGGCATAGTGTGTCATGTGGTACACATACTATATCTAGACAGTATAGATACCCCTACTGAGAACCAGCATGGCTCGGAGCAGCTTTGATTAAGTTGGATGCAGTGTTTTTGACTACTGGTCACTCTTTAAGTGCCCATTGGATGTTTGTATCCTAGTGCTTGTGCATTCATTTTTCTCCATATTATCCACACACTTTCCAGGCCCTGATCAATAGGCATATTAATCATTTGGAAGAAAAAAAAGGGTGACAAACCAATTATTAATCTGCCCTGTCAAGTCCAATACAGTAATGAATTTGCAAAAAATGGTCTTAACTTCATCCATTCATTAACTGCTGAAGGGTGGCAGACTTCACAATGTCACAGGATTTTCTCTGGTATTGACGCCACCTCTGGCAGCTAATTTACAACCCTGTCTCCTGTGCAGAGCTCCACCATGCGCTAATAAAACGTACAGGGGAGCTTGAAATACAGCACCTTCCATCTGACTCCATGTCCAAAATAGAACCGGTTTCTGGAAGTTGGAGTTCACCTTTAAAACGAACTTTCCCTAGTTGTAGTATGTGTGTGGCCCACTTCTTCCTCTGTAGGCCACATCAATACAGTCTTCATTCCTCATATCTTGCCCCTGCTTGGCAAATTTGAAATGAACTGCCTTTATGTGTTCAACATTTAGCAACAGCTTTAGCTTATCCTGAACCAAATGCACATGAGCATCAATTTAATAAAAAGAACAGCTTTAAAACTATGCACTCAAATCAAACTGTCTATTGTGCTGTCCGCCGATTCCCAGTCAACACCAGTAGAGGGCGTACCGCTGTAGCTCTCCGCCACGTCTTCTCTTCACCGCTACTTATTGATGAGACTGCTTTACGCTCCACTAAGCCTGTACTCAACAGAAAAATACCAAAGCAGGATGATGCATCGGGAAATCATTTACTGGGACCACCCCACTTCAGTAACCACAATTTATGATAATTTGATGAATTGATGAGCTCATGTTTCAGACAGTAAGCAAGGCTGCTTGCTGAGCAGATTTTTACTAAATGAGCGCCAGCAGCAGGAGACTAACTCATTTTATATCTTCTTAAATGTTGAAACATGATGCATTCTTTGAGTTTGCTAGTGATAACATCCAAGTTTCTCTAGCCCAGCCATGCAACCCAGTCTAAGATCATGTTCTATTTATACAATTTAATGTTGTTGAGTGGTGAACCCCTCTCCTTCCCCATAACCCTACATTTGCATACAAATGAAGTTCTAAATGGGCTCAATGACATAATTGACTTGCAATTAGAAATATTCTCGAGCTGGTCACTTTGCAGTGGACAGAGCAAGTGCAAAATGAGGGGAAAAGGCCTGTTTAGCATTTTAATGAAGCTCATTAGCTGTCACTTCACTAGGCTGACAAGAGGACTTATTTATGCAATGAGTTCTCAGCAGTAATTGTTTTTGAGCATGTTGTCCCTTGATCATCATCGAAATTAGGCCCATTTTACTGAACTTAGCCAACATGTAGAAAGTGTAGCCTACCATGTCTAACTTGGGTGTAGCTTTATCATTCTGATTTGTTCCAAGGTAAAGCAAGTTCCAGAAAAAAAGGAGTGAAAAACAATCAGACATGCTTCAAATACGTCCAAACCTTTTTAAGGTTCAACATAGCTTTGTAAGAGTTCAATAACCTATTTGAACTATAGCGACCCCACTGCTTTGACATTCACAAAGGCTGAACTGATTTGAACAGAGAAGGGCACGGCACACCTTACTTTGTATCTGAGGCACCTCTGTTTTATCCGAGGTACTCCGAGGATAAACATTCATATGCTTTGCTTGCCGGCACCCTAATTATCCTGCGATGCAGCTCTTTTTCTAGGTGTGTTCGTGCCAGGCAGGCGGGGAGGGAGGCAGCACTACACAGGGAGGTGTTAGGTTTGGGGGGGGGGGTTATCTCCTATCTCCCAGACAGGTTTAGCACCCCCAGATTGTAAACAAGGGCCCCAGTCGCTTCCTCCAGCTTGTTAACATCATCTCCGTCATTCAGCGCACCGTTACTGTCAGGTCCTCGCTGCGCCCTACGCAATCAGCATTAACCATGTCAGGCCCTTAATGGGAGCGCTGTAAAACCCGCTGACAGGCCCCGCACTGTGGATTCACATGGAAGACAAACTGCCTCCTCCACCACACAGTACTCATACGTACTCAGAGACACACACACATAGCATGCACACACACACTGAAGGCTGTAGTATAGAAGTACTGTAAAAATGAGCAGAATACATAAACATCTTTCTCTCAACATCATAATAGTGTTTGTAAATCTTTGTGTTATTTCCTTTTTAGTACCTCAGCACTGACTTTGTCAGTTACAGTCTGATAAAGAATATTGTGTGACACCTGTGAATAGTGCATTATGAAAGCATATGTTGTAAAGGGCCATGGGCTGTGTATTTATATATTATCGACTGTTATGAAGTACACTACATGACCAACAGTATGTGGACACCTGCTCCCCGAACATCTCATTCCAAAATCAAGGGCATTAATATGGAGTTGGTCCCCCCTTTGCTGCTATAACAGCCTCCACCCTTTTGGGAAGCCTTTCTACGAGATGTTGGAACATTGCTGCAAGGATTTGCTTCCATTCAGCCACAAGAGCATTAGTGAAGTCAGGCACTGATGTTGGGCGATTAGGCCTGGCTCGCAGTCTGCGTTTAAATTCTTTCCAAAGGTGTTCGATGAGGATGAGGTCAGGGCTCTGTGTAGGCCAGTCAAGTTCTTCCACACCGATCTTGACGAACCATTTCGGTATGGACCTCGCTCTGTGCACGGGGGCATTCTCATGCTGAAACAGGAAAGGGCCTCCCCCAATCTGTTGTCATAAAGTTGGAAGCACAAAATAGTCTAGAATGTCTGTGTATGCTGAACTGTAGCTTTAATATTTCCCTACACTGGAACTAAGGGGCCTAGCCCAAACCAGACCATTATTCCTCCTACCCTAAACTTTACAGTTGGCACTATGCATTTGGGCAGGTTGTGTTCTCCTGGCATCCACCAAACCCAGATTTGTCTGTTGGACTAGCAGATGGTGACACGTGATTCATCACTTCAGAGAATGCGTTTCCACTGCTCCAGAGTCCAATTGCACCACGCTTTACATCACTCCAGCCGACGCTTAGCATTGCACATGGTGATCTTAGGCTTGTGTGCAGCTGATCGGCCCTGGAAACCTAACAAACAGTTATTGTCCTGACGTTGCTTCCAGAGGCAGTTGAAATCAAATCAAAGTTTATTTGTCACGTGCGCCAAATACAACAGGTACAGATCTTACAGTGAAATGCTTACTTACAGGCTCTAACCAAAAGCGCAAAAAAGGTATTAGGTGAACAATAGGGTAAGTAAAGAAATAAAACAACAGTAAAAAGTCAGGCTATATACATTAGCGAGGCTATAAAAGTGGCGAGGCTACATACAGACACCGGTTAGTCAGGCTGATTGAGGTAGTATGTACATGAATGTATAGTTAAAGTGTCTATGCATATATGATAAACAGAGAGTAGCAGCAGCGTAAAATAGGGGTTGGGGGGGAGCTGGGGGGGCACACAATGCAAATAGTCCAGGTAGCCATTTGATTACCTGTTCAGAAGTCTTATGGCTTGGGGGTAAAAACTGTTGAGAATACTTTTTGTCCTAGACTTGGCACTGCGGTACCACTTGCCATGCGATAGTAGTTTGGAACTTGATAGTGAGTGTTGCAACCGAGGACAGACAATTTTTACACGCTTCAGCACCCGGCGATCCCATTCTGTGAGCTTGTGTGGCCTACCAATGCGCTGCTGAGCCATTGTTGCTCCTGTTGCTCCAATTCACAATAACAGCACTTATAGTTGACCGGGGCAGCACTAGCAGGGCAGAAATTTGACAAACTGACTTGATGGAAAGATGACATCCTATGATGGTGCCACGTTGAAAGTCACTGGGCTCTTCAAGAAGGCAATTTTACTGCCAGTGTTTCCTATGGAGATTGCATGGCTGTGTGCTTAATTTTATATACCTGTCAGCAACGGGTGTGGCAGAAATAGCTGAATCCACCAATTTGAAGGGGTGTCCACATACTGTTGTATATATTGTGTACCAATGAACTGTTATAAATGATAATTTAATACACTAAGATTTGATAGAAGGCATTATGCATGCATTGCACATTATGCATCATGTTTATATTAATATCCTCCATTAGCGCTGTGTCAGATTTCGTACAATTACAAAGAAGTTGTAGGCTACAGATAATTATTGCATGTTTATGACATTGCTACAAAGACAAACTAAGAGACATGCCAAAGAGGTGTGTGAGAGAGACATCTGTCTGAAAGTGAGTGAGCAGAGGTAAAGTCAGAGTTAATGTGGTCTGTGCTGTGGCGACTGATTGCATCATCCCCCTTCACAGCCACTGACTGCATCCCAAATGGCACCCTATTCCCTACATGGTGCACTACTTTTGTCCAGGGTCCATAGGGCTCTGGTCAGAAAGTGCCACTATAGGGAATGGGGTGCCATTTGGGATACAAGCACTGTCTACTGCTTCTGCCCTTCATTTAGATTAAAGCCATTCTCCATCTCTCCCGTCCCACGATTAGTGCCCCACAGCAATTTACAGGTTATATGTGACTTCATTTTGGAGTAAAAGGGACACTCGAGAGGTGTAAGAGGGATGAATATAATGGAATGACATGTAATTTAAAGTCCAGTGGTAGCAGGGTACAATCATGGCAGAAAGGCTTGAGGTGATGGGGAGACAGACAACGTGATAAGGTTTGAGGATAGTCAGCATCTGGTTCATTCTATAGAATTGAATAATGCCATTTTCTAAGCCCATTAAAAGAAACAGAGAAACCAAGACAAATATTCTAAGAGGGAATCACTGAGGTTGAAGATGTTCTCAGCCAGGTATCCATTTGGGACATAAAAAAGGACATGCGAATCATGTCATGATCTTGCCCTTTATGTAAACGGCTCTTGGGGCCACAAAGGCTAACTGCCCCATCGCTTGGAGCCAATAGGTGCTTTCCGGGATGCCACTTTGAAACAAGCTCTACATGGTCGAGCCGAACAGCCACAACTGTGAATGCGCTTGACCTTTCCCTCCCTGGACTAATCTGATTGTGCCTTCTTTATGAAATCAGCCGCTAAAGGTCAAAGAGCTATTTAACATAGGAACCCTTTAGCTATGGAATTTGCCTTGCAGTAAATTACCTTTATTATGTTTCATTCACATGTCACCCATGCAGAAGACTACTTAACTCCTTGAGTGTCAAAAGCCAAGAGAGTCTACAGCAATGGTGTTTATGGTTAATTGTTAATGTAACTGTCTTATTTGACCGTAAATCATGTGACGGATCGGGAAATGCCAAACATGTAGGCTATGGGGTTCATGTTTTTAGGAGCAGAACCCTGAAAATGATCATACAAGCATTGCTCTCCTCTATAAAAAAAAATCCACAGTGAAAGGATACGTGGTCGCTATGACTCCCAGACCTAAGAGAGCTTTCTGAATATGACCAAAAACATCAATGTCTGACTTGAATATTCCCAACCATTCATCGTGAGTGTTGTTAGAGATCTGTTAGAGAGAATCAGAAAGGATAGACCTTCAACAAATATCAAATCCATACTGGAGAAAGACTGTCTCGGAATTACGAAGCAAAATGTCAAGCCTTCGTTTTGGAGCAGATGTCAAAGCAGGAACTAATAATGGGCTTGTCATTTGAACTGTTGAGCCATCATTCAGTAGCTCATGACCCTTTGCTTTCATAGATACTGTGTGTCAGATATCCTCGACCCCAGTTCCACTGTATGTCACTCATGGACAACTGGATTACTGTCTTATTGGTGACATCAGACTTTCTGTCGTTGCCTAGGAGGGGGATAAATAATAGGATGCATCTCAGAGCTGCAGACGTAGGTTGAGTCCCAAACAGTGGCGTTGTAAGGCTGGGATGTTTTTGGTCCAGCCCTGAACCTTTTGATGGTTTGTATATTTATTTAAATTTCAGGCTGTACGTCTGATATAAGTTTCCATAACCGTACATCACTTGAGCTATGCAGCATTTAAACATTTTTTTACTGACAATTTTTTTTTACTGACAAATTTTTATGACTAAAATTAACAATACAATATACTGCACTAGGTAGTAGCAGGCACCGTAAAAAGCCCCTGGAGTGACGATCTGGTGCCTGCTGTGATTGGTTGAGATTTCACAACGCAGTTGCCCACTCACGTCTATTGACCCCTCCCCCACTCCTACAGAGAGGTTCACATTTCTAGCCAGCACTAAGATAAACGACTGTCACTCAGTCAGAGTCTGCAGCAGGATATGCAGGATATTCGGGAACTTCTTTTCCGAAAGAGAGGCAAAACAAGCAAGGAAATTGAGCGTGAGCAGGCAGCAGGGAATGAGGTGGAGATGGCGGAAACAGACAGAAAGTTAAAGTGCAATAGCAGCAGAGTTAGCCACAGGTTTGTGCAGGGTTGGTGGTAGCCAACTAGCTAACTAGCTAGTCTCCCTCAGCATAAGGGTTGGCTAATGCTAATAAGTTAGCGCTTAGCATCCATAAGCTATTGGTTGTCAGTCAGAGTTATTTAATGGTAGGTGTTGACATAAGGATGTTGACATAAGTTATGATATTAGGAAATATTTATTTTTATGGGTTTCGTTTCTGTAGCTAGTTTAGCTGGCTAGTCACTTCAGTAGCTACTGACCGAAGAGACTTCAGAAAACATTTTTCTGACTGAAGCACATATCTTCTGACAGTGACACAGTGCCCCCCCTTTGGACTGAAGCTGAACTTTACTACAACTACATATTCAACCATGTTTAAAATGGGCAATGTTGAGGTGGTAGAACTGATTAAATTAATCATAGAGGTCTTATAACCCATTCCATTCTACAGGTAAACATTTTTGACTCATCCCTTAAAACTTCTTTGGGATCGGTGTCCCATTCACGGGACCGTTGAGCTAATGTAGGCTAATGCAATTAGCATGAGGTTGTAAGTAACAAGAGAATTTCCCAGGACATAGACATATCTGATATTGGCAGAAAGCTTAAATACTTGTTAATCTAACTGCACTGTCCAATTTACAGTAGATATTACAGTGAAAGAATACCATGCTATTGTTTGAGGAGAGTGCACAGTTTTGATCATGAAACGTTATTAATAAACAATTTAGGCACATTTGGGCAGTCTTGATACAACATTTTGAACAGAAATGCAATGATTCATTGGATCAGTCTAAAACTTTGCATCTATGTTGCATCTGGGCTGGAATAATGCAAGCAGTTATTTTTTTTCTTTGTATTATCTTTTACCAAATCTATTGTGTTATATTCTCCTACATTCCTTTCACATTTCCACAGACTTCAAAGTGTTTCCTTTCAAATGGTAACAAGAAAATGCATATCCTTGCTTCAGGACCTGAGTTACAGGCAGTTAGATTTGGGTATGTCGTTTTAGGCTAAAATTGGAGAAAAAAAAGGGGGGTCGGATCCTTAAGAGGTTTATATTCAAATAGGTTATGTAGCTTCTTATCAGTCATGTTCGGAGCTGGGTGAGTCTTAATGGACACTTACATTTTTCTTTACGGTTGAGTTGCCCTGGTCGTGTACAGTAACTTTAAAACTAACTAATGATGTGTTGCACCTCTTACCTTGCTACCTTGCAGAAGCCAAGGAGAAGGACAGATGAGAACAGTAGGCCAGTGGATCACTTTGAACAGCAGCAGCCAGGGGCAACTGGTAGGGAAGAGGATGGTTTTTGTGACCCAGACACAGGCCGAAAACAAGTTAAGCTACCCCAGTATCCCTTCGACTGGATTGCAAAAGAGGGCCTTTCAACACAAGTAATTTGAAACCTTTGATTAGTTAGAATACTCAATTGAGAGAAATGCAGCCTTCTGGCTTTCCTGTAGACCAGGGCTCTCCAACCCTGTTCCTGGAGAGCTACCCTCCTGTAGGTTTTCAATCCAACCCCAATTGTAACTAAACTGATTCAGTTTATTAACCAGAGTCAGGTGTGCTAGATTAGGATTGGAGTTACAGGACGGTAGCTCTCCAGGAACAGGGTTGGAGAGCTCTGCTGTAGACTATGGAAGACAACACAGCAGAAACAATAAGGATACATTGATCAGCACAGGGTACACAAATTGGAAGACAGCTCTGGACTCATTCCATGACCATGAGAAAACCGCTATGCACAACGCTACAGTGGTGTCCTAGAAAAGTTATAGGAGTAATGTAGAGCAGTGTTTCCCAACTCCAGTCCTCAAGTACCCCTAACAGTACTAATGTTTATTGTAGCCCTGGACAAGCACACCTGATTCAACTTGTCAACTAATCATCAAGCCCTCAGTGAGTTGAATAAGGTATGTTTGTCCCTAGCTACAACAAAAATGTGTTCTGTTGGGTGTACTGGACGACGGGAGTTGGGGAAACACTGGTGTAGAGCAGCGAGACGTTGTAGAGCAACTGCAAGCTGCAAGTGTGTGTGAGAAAGAAATTAAGGCAGACAAAATGTATTCTGTAATAGAAGGTCATGCCAGGGATAGGCATACTGAACAGTTGGCAGTGGGTGCAGTATGTTACAAGAGCGGGGAAGCTGGTGTACAGGCACGTTTCCATGCCAATCACACAGAAGCAATTTATGTCCACTGTTATGCGAAGAGGGCTTAACGTGCTACACCTGCAAGGCAGTCCCAGAAGCCAGCAACATCTTTGACACAGAGTGTGTACTCTTTTTCCAGTGTAGAGAGACCCACAGTAACTACTGAAATTGAGTACTGGCAATGTCTTCTATGCAGTGGTGTGAAGTACTTAAGTAAAAAATACTTTAAAGTACTACTTAAGTAGTTTTTTGTGGTATCTGCACTTTACTATTTTTTTCTACTTTTACTTTGCTACATTCCTAAAGAAAATAATGTACTTTTTACTACATACATTTTCCCTGACACCCAAAAGTACTCGTTACATTTTGAATGCTTAGCAGGACAGGAAAATTGTCCAATTCACACACTTATCCCTGGTCACCGTGACTGCCTCTGATCTGGCGGTCTCACTAAACAAACATGCTACATTCATAAATTATGTCGGAGTGTTGGAGTGTGCCCCTGGCTATCCGTAAATGTAAAAAACAAGAAAATGATTCCATCTGGTTTGCTTTATATAAGGATTTAGAAATTATTTATACTTTTACTTTTGATACTTAAGTATATTTAAAACCAAATACTTTATTTATACTTTTACTTTTGATACTTAAGTATATTTAAAACCAAATACTTTATTTATACTTTTACTTTTGATACTTAAGTATATTTAAAACCAAATACTTTATTTATACTTTTACTTTTGATACTTAAGTATATTTAAAACCAAATACTTTTAGACTTTTACTCAAGTAGTATTTTACTGGGTGACTTTCACTTTTAGTAATTCTCTGTTATGGTATCTTTACTTATACTCAAGTATTACAATTGGGTACTTTTTTCCACCACAGCTGCTGTGGCAGGTGTATTTGTATTTATTTTGTACAAAATTGTTAGTAGATCAACAAAAATATATATGTGAAAATATATACAGAAAATATGATAACTGAATATATTAATTGATATTAGTCTGAATATTATATATGTACCTGTGTAACCCCCCCATTCAAAAAAAAGTTTGTCACCAAAAAATATCTTATTAGATCTAATCTCTCAATGTTCTTCTAAAAGTGTACCAAATTCACACACTTAGCTGTTGATATTTAGGATGCCCCTGGGCACCCATACTTGCTTTGGGCTAAGCTCCAAATTGAGTATCACAGTATGAGTCATAATTCCCATAAAATCTAGCGGTAAAACCTGGAAATAGTTCAAATTGTTTCTCCACCATTCATTTTTCCATAGGGGATTGTAGAACTACTTATAAGGTCTGTTTCATGTAGGCTGGCATGACGTTTTGATAACCGCGCAAATCTCTATCAGACAAGGTAGCTTTTACCAATATATTCCCCTGTAATTACCCCCCCCCCCCCCCCCCCTCAAAATGAAGCACTAATTAGCCTCTAATGTGGCTATCATACAAAAGTACAAATCCTGTCGCAAGCTTTGACGTAATCACTCAAGGCCCAGGTTGGGAAAAACCTCCACATTTCTACATGCAAACTCTCATCAGCCTTGATGTCCTCCTCTTTGTTATCTATTTGTTATCCCACTTTACAGATAACACTCTATCCAACGACTGATAGAGTAACGCGCTTGGCCCTAAGCGCTGCTCCATAATTGCTGGCCGTCAACTTCCCTCTCCTCTTGGTGTGCCAGTTTGGGTTGGTGCGCTTTCCAACTGTTGCCTGCCGTATAGCCTCCTGCTGCTCTAACAACAGCACCATGCCAGCATGACCCAGGTGCCCTTGTTTTTTAACAATGTCCAGTACAGACAGGGAGGGTAGCGGTTGTTCTGGATCAGGTTCAAGAAGACATGCCATTCCACTGAACCTGCCCCAGAGACGGTTCCTTACCCACTGAAGATCCTCCTCTGTGGGCTCTAGGGACAGAGGGTTGTAGTCTTTGGTTGTGTACAGGCTCTCCACTGCCTGCACCTGATTGGGTACGGCTGGCTTCCTCCACTCACATTCCACATCCGTACGGACGATATTGTGAACCGCCAAAATAGGCTGCATGGGTACACTTATGAGCTCCACGGAGGCATTCCCATGTGGTAGAGAATCCTCTGGTCACCTATAGAGACCTGCCAAGAGGAAGGATGTTAAGTACCACATGCCTTTCAATGCATGACTTTGAACACCTTGAAATGCATTTGTTGTAAGAAATGTGCATTTTATGAATACATTTAGAATTGATTGATGACATTACAGCTGTAGAATATTTAATAAACTAATTTTCACATGAGGACAAGTGCAGTTTTCCCATAAACTTTGAATTGATAACTGGGGATTTTATCACTTGACATATCAATCCTACAGTGGGAAGGATCCTATAAATCAAGACTGTGTGAATGCATGTAGCACTCTGAATAAATAAATACTGTGCCTTTGAAGATTTGTCTCTGGTCATGAAACTACAATACAGGCTGGATTTCTAAACAAAGTCAATTCTGAATGTCAATAGATTTTTGGATTCATTCTCATCAATGACAACATTCTTGAACTGAGTTATCAGTCATCTAAGTCTGCTATCCAGGGTAATCTGGTTAATGATTATATAATTGATTAAGTGTATCTTTCCTTGTAGAATGTTGACAGCAGTATATGACACATTGTATTGCTAAAATGCTCAAACTTAACTTAATAGCTACACTCACCGACACAGGATAAACTTCATCCCAATGCCACGAGGTCTGAAATAGATACCAGACTTGAAATACTGTACAAACAATTATCTAGGCTAAGTACTACAATATGATTTGTTTATCTACTGCTCTGCTAAATAGCTAGCTAAAGTGTAGTCAGTGACTAGCTAAAACAGAGAAAAAGGACGGTAGAAATTCAACACTATTCAATTAACTTCTATACAGCAGATGGATTGATCATGGATTGGGCAAAGGTCTCTATCGTGCTGGTGAACGGTAGCTGACAGTGTCGGCTAGAGATGACGTGCAGGAATTTGTAGTCGTTATCAAACGTCATGCCAAGGTAAGCCTACACCAAACACGTACTTAGTTTGAAGTGATTGTAAAATTCATTCTGTGAAAAAACGATTGCAACCAAAACCGCTAGTTTTAAGGTTTATAATGACGTGTCCACTGTGCCAGACTATGTCTTCAAATCCTAGAAATGCATCTGGTCCCAAATGGCACCCTGTTCACTATGCCCGGTTCTGGTCAAAAGTAATGCATTATCTTGGGAATATGGTGCCATTTAGGACATAACCATATACAGTACCTGTCAAAGTTTGGACACACCTACTCATTCAAGGGTTTTTATTTGGACTATTTTCTACATCATAGAATAATTGTTTAGACAAAACTATGAAATTACACACATGGAATCATGTAATAACCAAAAAAGTGTTAAACAAATCCAAATATATTTTATATTTGAGATTCTTCAAAGTAGCCACCCTTTGTCTTGGTGACAGCTTTGCACGTTCTTGGCATTCTCTCAACCAGCTTAATGATGTAGTCACCTGGAATTGTCACGTGACTGTGAATCAGGCCTTCATGGTCGAATTGCTGCAAAGAAACCACTACTAAAGGACACCAATAATAAGAAGAAACTTGCTTGGGCCAAGAAACACGAGCAATGGACATTAGACCGGTGGAAATTTGTCCCTTGATCTGATGAGTCCAAATTTGCGATTTTTGTTTCCAACCGCCGTGTCTTTGTGAGACACAGAGTAGGTGAATGGATGATTTCTGCATGTGTGATTTCCACCATGAAGCATGGAGGAGGAGGTGTGATGGTGTGGGGGTGCTTTGCTGGTGACACTGTCTGTGATTTATTTTGAATTCAAGGCACACTTAACCAGCATGGCTACCACAGCATTCTTCAGCTATACGCCATCCAATCTGGTTTGCGCTTTCATTCGTTTTTCAAAAGAACAATTACCCAACCAGTGGAGGCTGGTGACTTGAATAATTGAGGATGGGAGACCCACGGTATAGGCGCGGAACGCTCGGAGACGACAGAGTGCGTTTCAGAAATCGTCAAAGACTCATTATTGTAACCTAAAACAGTTAAAGACATTTATAGTACAAAATTATGGGGAATGGGAAAGATAGGGTTGCTTACAGTGTTGGAAAGGGATCACAGCAGTGATTGAATGAGGGTATGAGGCATGAGTTGAGGTGTCAGAGGCTTGACCAGTGCAGGACAGGATTTGACCGGGAAGCAAAAAAAAAACGATCAAATATTTTTTTGCTCCATAAAGTATTCCAACAATATGTGCACCGCCATCATGTCTAATTCAAGTCTTCTCAGGTCTCTGTCATCATGACATGCAGCACTTTGGGGTGGACACCCACCTGTCTCGATCAATGAGAGAAGACTTGAAATAGACAAGATATCCACAAAAATATTTGCTTTTGAGAGGAAGGATCAGTCAAAGGGAATGGGCTGGTGGGGCTAAAGAATGTGAGAAAAGTCTGATGAAGAGTTCTTACACAGTATGAATTGTTGTGTATGGGAGAGCAGTTTTCCTCAAGATATATATTCACTCACTGACAGTCACTCAATTAGCCCATGTCAGTAAAAATAATTAATTGGTAAATTAGTCTAACCAGCTATCTAAACTTGTAGTAATGGTCAAAAAAATTGTCAAAATACGCCCGGTCAGTCAAAATACTGACCGGGCGCGCAGGGCACATGCCCAGGTACCCCTGAGCTACAGGGGGTCCACATCGATTTTGTTAGTCACTCTCGCTCAGATATCATATTAACCTGGCGTAAATCATGGCAAAATGTGTAAGATTACAATAAATTTGCTTTAAAACTGCAAAAACTTCTCCCCACCCCATGGCAAAATGTGTAGAATTGCAGGGAATTTGCTGTAAAACTGAATATTTGTTTTCTTCTTCTGTAAAGCTAATGTATTTGTTTACCTTTTGTTAATCCCTCAGTATTTATTCAATTATTGTTCTTTTTTGGTGGTGTCACGATCGTCGTAAAAAGGAGACCAAAGCGCAGCGTGATTAGAATACATTCTTCCTTTAATGAATGAAGAACACTTAAACAAAACAACAAAACGACCGTGACGCTATGACAACGAGTGCAGACACAGGCAACTACACAGACAATAACCCACAAAATACCCAAAGAAGATGGCTGCCTAAATATGGTTCCCAATCAGAGACAACGATAAACAGCTGCCTCTAATTGAGAACCAATCTAGGCAACCATAGACATACATAAACACCTAGATAGTACAAAAACACATACATCACCCATGTCACACCCTGACCTAACCAAAATAATAAAGAAAACAAAGAATACTAAGGTCAGGGCGTGACAGTACTCCCCCCAAAGATGTGGACTCCCGGCCGCACACCTAAACCTATATGGGAGGGTCTGCGTGGGCATAAATCCAAGGTGGCGGTTCTGGCTTGCGACGTGGACCCCGCTCCACTTCACACTTACTACTTAATGTCTCTGGAGCGGGAACACTCACCGCCGACCAGAGGACACAACTGGACTGATGGTCGAGTCTGGAGGGAGACTGTGGCGGATCCGGACTGGAGGGAGACTGTGGCGGATCCGGACTGGAGGGAGACTGTGGCGGATCCGGACTGGAGGGAGACTGTGGCGGATCTGGACTGGAGGGAGACTGTGGCGGATCTGGACTGGAGGGAGACTGTGGCGGATCCGGACTGGGACCCGTCGTGGTAGGTTTCGGACTATGACCCGTCGTGGTAGGTTCCGGACTG
This sequence comes from Oncorhynchus kisutch, assembly GCF_002021735.2. Lineage (NCBI taxonomy): Eukaryota > Metazoa > Chordata > Actinopteri > Salmoniformes > Salmonidae > Oncorhynchus > Oncorhynchus kisutch. The sequence goes on from NC_034203.2 coordinate 21,330,407, forward strand.
CGACCCGTCGTGGTAGGTTCCGGACTGCGACCCGTTGTGGTAGGTTCCGGTCTGCGGCCCGTCGTGGTAGGTTTCCGGTCTGCGGCCGGTCGTAGGAGGTTCCAGTCTGCGGCCGGTCGTAGGAGGTTCCAGTCTGTAGACTGTTGCCGGACGCTCTGGACTGGGTACTGTTGCCGGATGCTCTGGACTGGGTACTGTTGCCAGACGCTCTGGACTGGCGAGGCGCACTGTAGGCCTGGTGCGTGGTGCCGGCACTGGTGGTACCGGGCCGAGGACACGCACCTCAGGGCGAGTGCGAGGAGCAGGAACAGGGAGTACTGGACCCTGGAGGCGCACTGGTGCCGGTGCGTGGTGCCGCCACTGGTGGTACCGGGCTGGAGACACACACCTCAGGGCGAGTGCGGGGAGAAGGAACGGGGCGTAGGGGACTGCAAGAGTCATACTATAGGCCTGGTGCGTGGTGCCGGCACTGGAGGTACCGGGCTGGGGACACGCACCTCAGGGCGAGTGCGTGGAGAAGGAACAGGGCGTAGGGGACTGCCGAGTCGCACTGTAGGCCTGGTGCGTGGTGCCGGCACTGGTGGTACCGGGCCGAGGACACGCACCTCAGGGCGAGTGCGAGGAGCAGGAACAGGGAGTACTGGACCCTGGAGGCGCACTGGTGGCCTGGTGCGTGGTGCCGGCACTGGTGGTACCGGGCTGGAGACATACACCTCAGGGCGAGTGCGGGGAGAAGGAACAGGGCGTAGGGGACTGCCGAGTCGCACTATAGGCCTGGTGCGTGGTGCCGGCACTGGAGGTACCGGGCTGAGGACACGCACCTCAGGGCGAGTGCGAGGAGCAGGAACAGGGAGTACTAGGCTCTGGAAACGGGCTGGTGCGTGGAGATGGCACCGGATAGACCGGACCGATAAGGCGCACTGGAGATCTGGAGCACCGAGCCTGCCCAACCTTACCTGGTTGAATGCTCCCCGTAGCCAGGCCAGTGCGGCGAGGTAGAATAGCCTGCACTGGTCTGTGCTGGCGAACCGGGGACACCATGCGTAAGGCTGGTGCCATGTATGCCGACCCGAGGAGACGCACTGGAGACCAGATGCGTAGAGCCAGCTTCATGGCACCTGGCTCGATGCCCACTCTAGCCCGGCCGATACGAGGAGCTGGAATGTACCGCACCAGGCTATGAACACGCACCGGGGACACCGTCACCGCCACAGTATAACACGGTGCCTGCCCGGTACAACACCCTCTCTCTCCACGGTAAGCACGGGCAGCTGGCGCAGGTCTCCAACTGACTTCGCCACGCTCCCCATGTGCCCTCCCCCAATACATTTTTGGGGCTGCCACTCGGGCTTCCAGCCGCGCTGCCTCCTTGTCCCCTGCCATTACCTCCTTCCAGGTCCAGGAGGTTTTACCGTCCAGTATTTCGTCCCGAGTCCTTGATTCCACAAAGCGCTGTTCCTCCTTATCACGCTGCTTGGTCCTTTTATGGTGGGTTATTCTGTCACGATCGTTGTAAAGAGGAGACCAAAGCGCAGCGTGATTAGAATACATTCTTCCTTTAATGAATGAAGAACATGAAGAACACTTAAACAAAATGAACGTGACGCTATGACAACGAGTGCAGACACAGGCAACTACACATAGACAATAACCCACGAAATACCCAAAGAAGATGGCTGCCTAAATATGGTTCCCAATCAGAGACAACAATAAACAGCTGCCTCTAATTGAGAACCAATCTAGGCTACCATAGACATACATAAACACCTAGATAGTACAAAAACACATACATCACCCATGTCACCACAACCTGACCTAACCAAAATAATAAAGAAAACAAAGAATACTAAGGTCAGGGCGTGACAGGTGGCCAAATCTTTTTTTAAATGTTTATATGCACAATACATAAGTTCATATGATTTAATAGTTAGCTCGCATTCATCTGTGGGCTGCCAATCAAAAATAAGAAAAACACAAATACAAATTATTGGTCACCATGATCATAACACAGAGTCAAAAAGTAACAATAATACTGGTGTATGTAAAAACAGAAAAAAGAGAGAGAAAAAAGAAGTGAGCCAAGGTCATATTTGTCCATATTCTGTTGGGGTTGTTCATATATGATATGCAGCTGTTCAGGGAAGCTAGAAACCATTACACACAGGCAGTTAGAAAAGCCAAGGCTAGCTTTTTGAAGCAGAAATTTGCTTCCTGCAACACTAACTCAAAAAAGTTCTGGGACACTGTAAAGTCCATGGAGAATAAGAACACCTCCTCCCAGCTGCCCACTGCACTGAAGATAGGAAACACTGTCACCACTGATAAATCCACCATAATTGAGAATTTCTATAAGCATTTTTCTACGGCTGGCCATGCTTTCCACCTGGCTACTCCTACCCCGGTCAACAGCACTGCACCCCCAACAGCAACTCGCCCAAGCCTTCCCCATTTCTCCTTCTCCCAAATCCATTCAGCTGATGTTCTGAAAGAGCTGCAAAATCTGGACCCCTACAAATCAGCCGGGCTAGACAATCTGGACCCTTTCTTTCTAAAATTATCTGCCGAAATTGTTGCCACCCCTATTACTAGCCTGTTCAACCTCTCTTTCGTGTCGTCTGAGATTCCCAAAGATTGGAAAGCAGCTGCGGTCATCCCCCTCTTCAAAGGGGGTGACACTCTTGACCCAAACTGCTACAGACCTATATCTATCCTACCATGCCTTTCTAAGGTCTTCGAAAGCCAAGTCAACAAACAGATTACCGACCATTTCGAATCTCACCATACCTTCTCTGCTATGCAATCTGGTTTCAGAGCTGGTCATGGGTGCACCTCAGCCACGCTCAAGGTCCTAAACAATATCTTAACCGCCATAGATAAGAAACATTACTGTGCAGCCGTATTCATTGATCTGCCAAGGCTTTCGACTCTGTCAATCACCACATCCTCATCGGCAGACTCGACAGCCTTGGTTTCTCAAATGATTGCCTCGCCTGGTTCACCAACTACTTCTCTGATAGAGTTCAGTGTGTCAAATCGGAGGGTCTGCTGTCCGGACCTCTGGCAGTCTCTATGGGGGTGCCACAGGGTTCAATTCTTGGACCGACTCTCTTCTCTGTATACATCAATGAGGTCGCTCTTGCTGCTGGTGAGTCTCTGATCCACCTCTACGCAGACGACACCATTCTGTATACTTCCGTGTGTTAACAACCCTCCAGGCAAGCTTCAATGCCATACAACTCTCCTTCCGTGGCCTCCAATTGCTCTTAAATACAAGTAAAACTAAATGCATGCTCTTCAACCGATCGCTACCTGCACCTACCCGCCTGTCCAACATCACTACTCTGGACGGCTCTGACTTAGAATACGTCGACAACTACAAATACTTAGGTGTCTGGTTAGACTGTAAACTCTCCTTCCAGACCCATATCAAACATCTCCAATCCAAAGTTAAATCTAGAATTGGCTTCCTATTTCGCAACAAAGCATCCTTCACTCATGCTGCCAAACATACCCTTGTAAAACTGACCATCCTACCAATCCTCGACTTTGGCGATGTCATTTACAAAATAGCCTCCAATACCCTACTCAACAAATTGGATGCAGTCTATCACAGTGCAATCCGTTTTGTCACCAAAGCCCCATATACTACCCACCATTGCGACCTGTACGCTCTCGTTGGCTGGCCCTCGCTTCATACTCGTCGCCAAACCCACTGGCTCCATGTCATCTACAAGACCCTGCTAGGTACAGTCCCCCCTTATCTCAGCTCGCTGGTCACCATAGCATCTCCCACCTGTAGCACACGCTCCAGCAGGTATATCTCTCTAGTCACCCCCAAAACTCCTTCCAGTTCTCTGCTGCCAATGACTGGAACGAACTACAAAAATCTCTGAAACTGGAAACACTTATCTCCCTCACTAGCTTTAAGCACCAACTGTCAGAGCAGCTCACAGATTACTGCACCTGTACATAGCCCACCTATAATTTAGCCCAAACAACTACCTCTTTCCCAACTGTATTTAATTAATTAATTAATTTTGCTCCTTTGCACCCCATTATTTTTATTTCTACTTTGCACATTCTTCCATTGCAAAACTACCATTCCAGTGTTTTACTTGCTATATTGTATTTACTTTGCCACCGTGGCCTTTTTTGCCTTTACCTCCCTTCTCACCTCATTTGCTCACATTGTATATAGACTTGTTTATTATACTGTATTATTGACTATGTTTGTTTTACTCCATGTGTAACTCTGTGTCGTTGTATCTGTCGAACTGCTTTGCTTTATCTTGGCCAGGTCGCAATTGTAAATGAGAACTTGTTCTCAACTTGCCTACCTGGTTAAATAAAGGTGAAATAAAAATAAATAAATAAATATTCACTTAGATCTGTAGACCTTACTTTTTTAATGGCTAGCTCAGATTATGAACTTTCCAAAGGTTGTTTATATATTATAGAGATCAGTCCTTTTGGGAGCCCAGATCATTTATTTATAAATCCCATCATTGGATGGCTCGGTAGTTGGTTTTCCCAAGGGACTCCATAGGCAAGCACAGCTGACATAAGTTGTTAATATAGAAAAAAGGAGTTTTGGAATGTTCTCAAACCATTACTGTCCATGATATCGGCAAGGGTACGGATTCCACATTTGGACCATTGGGGGGCCGTTTTGATACCCAGTTACATTGTTTTTCAATTTTGCGCCAAATAGAGATTGTGTGAGACATAATAGGACCAAAGCGTAGTTTACATTGTTTAAGTGATATATCAGTGAAGACCACCTCTCCCAGGGCAATATTTCTCTCTAATTATATCTAAATCAATTTAGGATGGGACAAAATGCTAGTGCCTGGAAATACAATTTAAAGTTTGGTATGGATAGCAAACGTATTCGTTTACCTTTTGTTAATAAAATAGTTTTTCTGCTAACAGATCCCTCAGTATGTATTCATTTGTAGTTATTAATTCCTGCGCTGAGTTAATGTGTAGCAGCTAATTGTATAGCTAATAGGCTATGTGTTTGTAGATTGACTGAGGATAAGTTAGAGCAACCAATGTGATAATGGCTGGAGTAATTTTTGCTTGTTTTTACTGTTCTCCAAATAACATTTAAGCGTTTTTAAACTGTGTAGAAATGCAGTAAATCAGCTTCAACTGTCTAAACATTTCTTAGATGAAGGCAGACCCTGGCTAAGGCCCTGGCAACAAGACTTAACTAGTGATTAGTAAATCGTTTATAAGGACCTATATTAATCATCTGGTGAATGGAGTAATGATTAATAAACTATTTACTAATACATGTTTTATTACCTGGAGTTATTATAAAGTTCTACCACATATATATTAAAGGTCACCGTGGAGAATGTACTGTACTTGATTAAGATTCAGAAAAAAAGGTCTGTTCCATCAATTGATAATGTGTGCTGCAATCTAAAAGAAATACATGTGACATACAAGTACACAGAGACACAGTCAGTCAACTCGTTTTGAAATATGTTCTACATATAAGACGCCGCAACAAAGTAACACATACACTCCATTCCAGATGAACAATAGTCTGTTCATGAGAAAACGTTTAGTCATGGCCAAGAATTGATGTATTTCTACAAAACTTCCCTTTGACATTGGGAGCATGCTTGTATTCAAGCAGATAGATTCATGTGTGCCACAACAGCAGAACTTATAAAAGGTCACGTCGAAAGGTTATTATAGTTTTGTGTTTATATTTGTTTTAGAAATTCAGTTTATTTTCACTTAGTTTTCAGAACAGATTTGCTAGTTTGTATTTAGTTTGAATTGTGTCAAAATATTTCCATTTTGTTTTTATATGATTTAGTTTCAGTTTTAGTGTTACGGACAGAAAGCATGCGCGGGAGGCTGGGAGCCACTTTTTTGTGTGCGTGTTTTTTGGGACATCACTTCTTGCAATGGCGATCAGTAATATATAGGGTGATGGGTTAGTTTAGGTTTCAATTATAAAGTCAATCTCAATGTGACTTGAATTTAAAAGGAATTGTGCAAAGACTGTCAAAAAATATGGCCAGATGAAACCCTCTCTCGCCCAAGTTTACAACTTGGCTGTGGATCCGTAGTTATCTGTAGGCTGTAGGCTGTTTCGAAGTAGCCCACAGTGTTGTTTTGAATGATGTGCAGTGAGTGAATTTTAGATCAGAGGGTGTTAAGTGTAGAATAACCTACCTGTGTTTAGTTTCAATCAAAGCATATATTTTGCCTAGTGGCGCCACACGAGAGAAAAAATGGACCATTCGCACAATCATCCTGAAATTTCATAAGAAATTAGGTGGTGTTTTTTGTCTTATAGTAAAATTATACCATGCTATTATATTTGGTTCTGTTATTAGTAATTCTAACATTATGTGATCTTTAGCCTACATTGATTCAGCTTTGATCTAACTTTATTAAACACGCAGCATTCGCCAGTGTAGCCTTTTTTCTATGAGTAGAGAAGAGACTGTGCTTAAAGTAGAGAATCATACATTTTCACAGATGCTTTGCACAAATTGAATCCGCAGGCACTCCGTTTTAACTTTAGTAGTACATGTAAGAAGATTCAAGTTAGCTAATCAGACAGTTTTTTATTTCTGTTAGCTAGTGATAGTGATACACAAGCTAGGCTTATTTGAAACATCGCCATCTCCTGGTCGCATTTACCCTCCAGATTCAGTAGATGGATAACCCCATTGAAAACCCCAGATTTTTGACCAAAATTTAGAAAAAAAACTTTAACATAATTCATGATGGATTTTATTTTATTATGGAGTCAAAGATAATAGTTTCAATATAGTTTTTTAAACATGTTTGTTGATTATTTTATTTCAATTTACTGAATTGTTTTTTCATGATTAGTTTTAGTTTCAGTTTACTATAATAACCTTGATCTACCCTCCCCCTGAAAACAGTCCAAATAGAATTATTCATGTCTGTTTTATGTAAATGAAAAAAGCAACACTTTTCTAATAGATTCATGTCATCATACTAAAAGCCTCTCCTCGGGAACAATTAAAGATAACAAATTAATATTGCCTATTATTTCAAACAGATTCCCAGATGCAGAATCCATAATTCTAAACCAATTGTAAAATGACTCCTTATGAATGTGCTGCAAAGTGTAATTTAATGGGGGGTTTTTCAGACTAAAATCATTTATTTCATTAATTAAAGGTTAGAGTTTATGTGATGGGAGGCCGGTGCACTCACTCTGAAAACTAAACTTTTCTTTACTGTATAGGATGATATGGCTTCTGTAGGGAAACAAAGCAAAAGTTTAGAGAGTGTAAAATAGTATTTTACACCCACACTATCTTCCCTAGCAAGCCTTAATTTTTTTATTAATGTTACATCTATTTGTTTCTAGGCTTAATGACTATAATCCCCAATTTAAGCATACATCATAAATAAGACCATTGTGTTGCTGTCACGTATCCTCCCTCTCCGGCCTCTAGGTCATCAGGCTGCTGATTATCCCGCACACGTATCACCATCTTCTCACACCTGCGCCTCATCACACTCACCTGGACTCCATCACCTCCTTGATTATCTTCCCTATATCTGTCACTCCCCTTGGCTCTTTCCTCAGGTGTTATTGACTCTGTTGTCATGTCGGTGCGTTGTTTGTGTTTCGTGTTCATTGTTTTTTTATTTTATTAAAACACTCACTCCCTGAACTTGCTTCCCGACTCTCAGCGCACTCGTTACAGTTGCGTCGTTAAAAATGTTATGTGCATATAGTGCTCACGTGTAAACAGATATTCTCTCTCAAATTAACTGCAGAACTACTAGTAATTACAGGATTATGTACAATATCTAACAGAGCACAGTATCTCCACATCGTTCTCTCTCCACCAGTCCTTTGTTATGCGGCTGTGGGGAAAATGCTTGATGAGGGATTCATACAATCATTGCAATTTCATTATATGTTTTTGCCACCCTCAAATTGGAAAGGTTGTATTTCACTCCTCCTGAATTCACTTGTAAATCAAATCAAATCAAATCAAATTTATTTGTCACATACACATGGTTAGCAGATGTTAATGCGAGTGTAGCGAAATGCTTGTGCTTCTAGTTCCGACAATGCAGTAATAACGAACAAGTAATCTAACTAACAATTCCAAAAAAACCTACTGTCTTATACACAGTGTAAGGGGATAAAGAATATGTACATAAGGATATATGAATGAGTGATGGTACAGAGCAGCATAGGCAAGATACAGTAGATGATATCGAGTACAGTATATACATATGAGATGAGTATGTAAACCAAGTGGCATAGTTAAAGTGGCTAGTGATACATGTATTACATAAGGATGCAGTCGATGATATAGAGTACAGTATCTACGTATGCATATGAGATGAATAATGTAGGGTAAGTAACATTATATAAGGTAGCATTGTTTAAAGTGGCTAGTGATATATTTACATCATTTCCCATCAATTCCCATGATTAAAGTGGCTGGAGTAGAGTCAGTGGCATTGACAGTGTGTTGGCAGTAGCCACTCAATGTTAGTGGTGGCTGTTTAACAGTCTGATGGCCTTGAGATAGAAGCTGTTTTTCAGTCTCTCGGTCCCAGCTTTGTAGGTTCAGAGAGTGTGTGTCCAAATCTCCTGAATTTGCTATTGTAGCCAGGGACTAAACAGAATATCAAACAACATAAATTAAAATGTCCCATCTATTTCTATACACAACAATGCAATCCAAACGCCTGCATAAGGCCTTGTTGGATCATCAAGAGTAGGTTCCAGCAGTGGCAGCAGCCACACTGACTGTACTACATCTGTACTCCATAGTAGAGAGGATGGCTAAGGGTCAGGTAAATAGTGTCTAGATCAGGTAAAGGAGCTGTAATATTTTCCAGATAAGGTTTCTATTATTTAATGACATTGTAGCAGGAAGGAAGGAACCATGCTGGCCTGGCTGTCCTGGCACATACACAGCAGACAGTGAATAGGGAGGAACAAGATGATTTAATGTAATGGGGGAAATAAAGCATCATTAGCGCAAATTAACTTTTGTCAGCCGAGGTGATCTTGTTGGGTGCTAATGCCACTGGCAACCATGGAGATATCAATTTATGCGCAGGGGGGTAGGGTCAAGTGAAGTGCACTTCGTGATGCATTTAGCCCTGAATGGCAGTGGCGGTCACCGGCATTCCATATTGTTTTGCCTCCCTGAGTTTGCAGTGCCAAGACGAAGGATGCACCATGTTTAATTCATACCGCTGGTTTAACTCACGGCCAGGAATGGACTCTAGTCCATTAATTAGTACCAAACGGCCATTCAAAACAAGATCTGCCTTGTATAGGTCACCAATTTTGCAGCGCTCTAGTGTTGCCTTTCTCATTTTGCTGGAGTGGAGTGGACATCCAAGGCTTAGAGCAGGAGTCCTGCTGACTGCATGCCCACTGTAGCTGGAATGTATCACATCAATACAGTTTCTCATAATGCAGATTATAGCTGCCTAAATGATGCCTTGCATATGCCATTTATGAGAAAGCAGTTATTTGAACCGTCATTATAATTATTGAGCTGCTGATGCTGCTATGGATTATGTGATTGTTTGATATTATCATGGATCATGGAGCAACAAGATGTACTGTGGACTTGTGGTTTGTCTCTTGGCTGCTGTGTAGCTACTCCTGAGTACGTGGGCTTATCCTTGCCTTCCAAACATTTCATTGGCTTTAGTTAATTTAATATTATAGTATTGTTCAAAAGGGACACATGAAAATATTTAATAAAAGCCACTGATGAAACAGGAATACGAGAAAATATTGATGCTAAGAAAACTGTATTGCATTGTTTTCTGCCCATTTTAAAGTGACAATTAGGTGACAACAGAAGTGGAACCTAAATACCTAAAATATCCTACCTCTATTATCACTCATTTTGTAAGCAGCATAAATGTAAAGAACTAAGTACAATTAAAAAGACTAAAGAACAGTGTTGACAAATTCAGATGGACCCTGGTGACAGGATTCTCCTTTCCTGGGGAATGAAGCCAAATTGATCTACCCCACAGTGTCATTTCCTCTCCAAAGACAGTCTTTTTTCCACCACCTTTTCATGCCATGAAACCAGTTATTACTGCAGAGGTCACAGACATCTCCCTTCTGCAGTTTATCTTTGTTTCAATTCATTTTTAATGTTATTTATTGGTTGTGCTGCTATACTTTCTGTTAACCTGTATTTTTTTTCTCCATTAGATTATAATGATGGAAATTTTAAAAACCATTCTTCTATTTTTATGTAGATTTTTTATTTTTTTTGGAATAAGAACTAACCAGATTATATGTATTAGTAGTAATTATTTAGCATCGCTACAATGGGAAAAGAGGAGAGCAGCGATGACTAAAAGCATGATCTGAATCTTTGGCGGAGTAGCTGAGAGACTAGGAGCACCATGTTAGATGGGAGGGAGATTAAAGCCTTATATGTTAATCAAGCCATGATGAATAGACCATACTCACACAAACACAGGCACCTCACGAGTCCCTTGTGCATTCTCCACATAACTGGGATGGGGAGAGAGAATTAATTCTATTAAGTGAGCTTGTAAGGATGCACTGTATGCAGATAAGTGGTGTGTGTCAGGGAAAATTGCGGGGGTGGGGGTCACTGGAAAGTTAAGTTCATGTAATGCACTTCTGAGGTGGGGCTGTCATCGCTGTGACATATCTAAATCTTCTTAGTTAGTGGGGTCTAGCTAACGGATTATCAGCCACATTTGAGTAATAGACTCCTCATTTAGATTTAATGCGTTTTGCATAGAGAGCAACCTCCCCTCATCACTCTTAAAGATGAATCGGCTTCCTAGGCAAAATTCTAAAGATATTAGTCTGCCGGCAACTGCATAAATCAAAACATTTTACTAATGGGAGCAAAGTTAAACACTCCTCCCACCCTTTTAAGCACACATGGAGGAGGATTATGATGATGCTGCCTTGGCCATTTGTTCTCCCATGCAGGCAGGCAAAGGTCCTCTTTATTTACATGAAGCTTGTGCCCAAACGACACCCTACTCCCTTTAAAGAACACTACTTTTTACTAGAGCACTATGGGCCTTGGTCAATAGTAGTACAATACAAAGGGAATAGGTTGCCCCTTTATTTACATGGAGTTTTGTGTCCACACAGCCCACAGGGAAACTGACTTTACATAAGCATAAAGCCATTAATCATTGATATTTATTTCAATTAACTACTACATTATCATAGTGTAATTCATACTGTTTGCCTCTGCATAGGACACATACTAATGGTAGAGTGTTGACCTACTGTGTGTTTACCTCTCATGAAAAGATTACATAGAGAGATGGCGAGAATAGTGTGAAAATGTGGATTATTAAAGGTGCAGTCAAAAACTTGATTTTGCTGTGTTATATATATAAATATACACACAGTACCTGTCACGCCCTGACCTTAGAGATCCTTATTATTCTCTATGTTTGGTTAGGTCAGGGTGTGATTTGGGTGGGAAATTCAATGTTTTCTGTTTCTTTGTTTTTGGCCGAGTGTGGTTTCCAATCAGAGGAAGCTGTCTATCGTTGTCTCTGATTGTGAATCATACTTACGCAGCCTGTTTTCCACCTTTTGTGGGATCTTGTTTTCTGTTCAGTTACTGTTGCCTGACAGAACTGTGTGCTTTTGTTTTTGATTTTGTTTGAGTGTTTTTTAAAATTAAAATCATGAACACTTTCCACGCTGCGCTTTGGTCTACTCTTTCTACCACCAACGAGAGCCGTTACAGAAGATCCCACCAAAAACGGACCAAGCAGCATGGCCAGGAGGAGTGGACATGGGAGGACATCGTGGATGGAGAAGGACCCTGGACGCAGGCCGGAGAGTATCGCCGTCCAAGGGAGCAGATGGAGGCAGCGAGAGAGGAATGGCGACGATACGAGGAGTTAAGTCAACGACGGAAGCCCGAGAGGCACCTCCAAAAATGTTTTGGGGGAGATTAGCGGAGTCAGGGTTAAGACCTGAGCCAACTCCCCTTGCTTACCGTGGGGTGTGTGAGCGGTCAGACACCGTGTTATGCAGTGATGCGCACTGTGTCTCCGGTACACATCCACAGCCCGGTGCGCTCTGTGCCAGCTCCCCACATTTGCCGTGCTAGAGTGGGCATCCAGCCAGGATGGATTGTGCTGGCTCAGCGCTCCTGGTCTCCGGTGCGTCTCTTCGGCACCGGATATCCTGCACCGGCTTTACGCACTGTGTTTCCGGTGCGCCTTCACAGCCCAGTGCGTCCTGTGCCAGTGCCCCACAGTTGCCGGGCTAGGGTGAGCATCCAGCCAGGACGCCTTGTGCCAGCTCTACGCTCCAGACCTCCAGTGCGCCTCCTCGTCCCAGGGTATCCTGCGCCGGTTCCACACATCAGGCCTCCAGTGAGTCTCTCCAGCCCGGTGCGTCCTGTGCCAGCTCTACGCACCCGGCCTCCAGTGATCATCCATGGCACGAAGCCTCCAGTGATGATCCATGGCACGAAGCCTCCAGTGGTGATCCATGGCCCGGAGCCTCCAGTGATGATCCATGGCACGAATCCTCCAGTGATGATCCATGGCACGAAGCCTCCAGTGATGATCCATGGCACGAAGCCTCCAGTGATGATCCATGGCACGGAGCCTCCAGTGATGATCCATGGCACGGAGCCTCCAGTGATGATCCATGGCCCGGAGCCTGCAGTGATGATCCATGGCACGGAGCCTACAGTGATGATCAATGGCACGGAGCCTACAGTGATGATCAATGGCACGAAGTCTGCAGTAATGATCCATGGCACAAAGCCTCCAGTGATGATCCGCGGTCCAGAGTCTCCAGCGACGGTCCGCAGTCCAGAGTCCCCAGCGACGGTCTGGAGCCTCCAGCAACGGTCCCCAGTCCGGAGCCTCAAGCGACGGTCCCCAGTCCGGAGCCTCAAGCGACGGTCCCCAGTCTGGAGCCTCCAGCGACTGTCCCTAGTCCGGAGCTTACAGGGGGGGTTCCTAGCCTGGTGTCCCTGATGACGATCTACGGTCCGGAGGCCCCGGCGACGATCTCTGCACCAGAGACGCCACCATAGTGTCCTCAAGCGGAGCAGAGTCTGTGTCCCGCACCGGAGCCCCCAACGGAGCCCCCACCGAGAGTAGATGCCCACCCAGACCCTCCCCTATAGGTTCAGGTTTGCAGCCGGAGTCCGCACCTTTGGGGGGGGTACTGTCACGCCCTGACCTTAGAGATCCTTATTATTCTCTATGTTTACTTAGGTCAGGGTGTGTCTCGGATGGGAAATTCTGTTTTCTGTTTCCTTGTTTTTGGCCGAGTGTGGTTCCCAATCAGAGGCAGCTGTCTATCGTTGTCTCTGATTGGGAATCATACTTAGGCAGCCTGAGTTTGTGGGATCTTGTTTTCTGTTTAGTTACTGTTGCCTGATAGAACTGTGCACTTTCGTTTTCGATTTTGTTATTTTGTTTGAGTGTTTTTTGAATTAAAACCATGAACACTTTCCACGCTGCGCTTTGGTTTACTCTTTCTACCACCAACGAGAGCTGTTACAGTACCAGACAAAAGTTTGGACACCGACTCATTCAAGGGTTTTAATTTTTATGTTATTTATTTTCTTTATTTGACTATTTTCTACATTGTAGATACATACATTGTAGACATAAAAACTATGAAATAACTCATATGATTCATGTAGTAACGGGAATCAAAATATATTTGAGATTCTTCAAATAGCCACCCTCTGCCTTGATGACAGCTTTGCACACTCTTGGCATTCTCTCAACTAGCTTCATGAGGTAGTCACCTGGAATGCATTTCAATTAACAGGTGTGTCTTGTTAAAAGTTAGTTTGTGGAATATCTTTCCTTCTTAATGCATTTGAGTCAATCAGTTGTTGTCACAAGGTAGGGGTTGTATACAGAAGATAGCCCTATTTGGTAAAAGACCAAGTCCATATTATGGCAAGAACAGCTCAAATAAGCAAAGAGAAACAACATTCCATCATTACTTTAAGACATGAAGGTCAATCAATCCCAAAAATTACAATAACTTTGAAAGTTTCTTTAGGTGCAGTCGCAAAGATGAAACTGGCTCTCATGAGGACCACTAAAGGAAAGGAAGACCCAGAGTTACCTCTGCTGCAGAGGGTAAGTTCATTAGAGTTACTAGCATCATAAATTGCAGCCCAAATAAATGCTTCACAGAGTTCAAGTAACAGACACATCTCAATATCAACTGTTCAGAGGAAAATGGGTGAATCAGGACTTCATGGTTGCTTTGCTACAAAGAAACCACTACTAAAGGATGCCAATGAGAAGAAGAGACTTGTTTGGGCCAAGAAAGACGAGCAATGAACATTAGACTAGTGGAAATCTGTCCTTTGATCTGATGAGTCCAAATTTGAGATTTTTGGTTCCAACCGCTGTGTCTTTGTGAGATGCAGAGTAGGTGAATGGATGATCTCTGCATGTGTGGTTTCCACCATGAAGCATGGAGGAGGTGTGATGGGGTGCTTTGCTGGTGACAGTGTCAATGATTTATTTCAGAATTCAAGGCGCACTTAACCAGCATGGCTACCACAGCATTCTGCAGGGATACACCATCAAGACTGTTGGAAAAGCTTTCCAGGTGAAGCTGGTTGAGAGAATGCCAAGTGTATGCAAAGCTGTCATCAAGGCAAAGGGTGGCTACTTTGAAGAATAAAAAATAATAATAAATAGTTGTTTATCAATTTTTTTGGTTACTACATTGTTCCATATGTTTTATTTCATATTTGTCTTCACTATTATTCTACAATCTAGACAATTGTCAAATAAAAAATAAAATAAAAAACCTTGAATGAGTAGGTGTGTCCAAACTTTTGACTGGTACTGTATATATATCATTTCCAAACTCTGAGGTTGGAATGATACTGTGAAATTATGAAAATAATGATAACCCAGTGGGCACAGACTTCAGTTCAACGTGTAGTTTTGATTTATATTTGGTTGAGTTGTCAACTAACAAGAATTCAACTCGAAATCACCAACAACATTTTTGGTTAGAAGTTTGGCAAAAAAATATGAAATGCCCTTTTGTTGATGACTTTTTGCAAATCCAATCGGTTTCCCATGTTGATTCAACGTCATCACATAGATTTTTGAGGGTTGAAATGGTGTGGAAACCCAGTGGGAATATCCTTTTTAGTGTAAGAGCTGTTTAAAAAGACCCCCTGAAATTTCAGCATGTTTTGGAGGGATGGAGTTTTGGGCTGCCTGGTTACATCATCAGGTGGTAAATTAGTTAATAGACTAATAAGAGAGTTCCAAACCTCTGACAACAACAGCTAGTTTTCAGTTTTCACCTCCCCACTCAGACCACTCCCAGACTGTCCTAGCAAAACCCTTCATTGAGAAATTGCTCTTTGCTATTTTTGTTTCTTTTTGGAACATCTTAATTGAAAATAATCACAGTAAGGTAATTAATTGTTCCCCAGAAATGAGTTGATATTGAGATAAAAAGGGCTGCATTGGACCTTTAACCTTTAAGCTGACTATTAAAATAAACTTAAAAGGGAGAGATTATACATTTATTTTATAACCTACAAATACACAACTGCATGAAATTCACATAAGGAAACCCCAGATTGTATACATACTGTACAAAATAGAGGTTAATTACTCACCATTGATAATTATCGAATTCATTTAACAAGGATAACTATTTTGTGGCCCTGTATTTTAAACCGTATAAAACCTATAACCTAGAGGTTTCTTGGAATAAACAAAAACACACAAAGACAGTTCATGTCGACAGGAGGCTTGACGACAAGGCGTGAGACAGTATCAAAAGGCTGCTAGCTTGTGCCTGGTCCTGTGTCTGGCTCGTGGCTTTTGAGAGTCCCACAGTGGTGGCCTGTCAGACGCAGGCACTGCTCTCCCCCTCATTAGACACCCTTCCCCACTGCCACTCCCTGTGTGCCTCTCTCCCACTCCGAGCCAAATTAAACACACACATAAGCAAGAGCACACACACACAGCCCAGTACACCGTCACTGCCATCACACCGGCGATGCCTAGCTGACACACAGTTTGTTTTGTACATTTAATTTGACAGTGCTTTAACTAGAGAGCCTGCATCTTGTCAAATGTGCCGGCAGCACACAGCTGAGCTGGAGGTGTTCTGTTGAAGGGCATCTGTGAAGCAGCAGAGTCACTTTTGAACAGGCCGCGCTGGCTGCTGCTCGCCCTGTGTGCTGAGAGGTGCTGTGGGCTGAGGGCTTCCGTGTCTGTCTCTTTCTTTATTTCCCTGAAGGGCGGATGGGAGACGGGGATTCTGATGATGACAGTTGGTTCCATGTCTAGTCCAGCTCAAACCCCCACACACACTCTCTTCATTCTTCAATCCAAGCACCAGTAAAACATTTGAAAGTGTCTCTAAGCAGCGCCGACTTTGGTCCCTATAGCTTCCTGGCTTTGACACAGAGAGGGTGGGTGTCGTGCTGTCACCCCCAGCATGTTCCACAAACTTTGCTCATTAGTGAAGAGGGGACTGGTTTGTGGCTCCCTGCTCAACTTGATCACAAGTCAGTCAGCCAAAACAGGTGCTGAGGAAAGGGTAGGACCAGGAAGTAGGAACAACCCTGAGTGTGTTTTTAGTAAACGCCAGTGTTCTGTGCCAGAGTAGTGTGAGGGCAGTAGAGACGGAAAGACAAACCAGGGATGCTGTCTGGTGTGTTTCCTGACTCCAGACAGTCAAGGATGGAAAACAAATGCCTACGAGCTTAGACAGTCAGATACAAAAGGAACAAGATGACCAGACATATCTGTTCACATTAAACCTTTATGACCGAGACACTTTTTAAATATAAGTATCATGTAGTGGGATGAATAGGGAGGTTGGCCCTGAATGTGGGTAGAGGAGCAGTTTTATACTACCTTTATTATTATTTATTAAAAAGATATATATTTAACCTTTATTCAACTATATATACTATATATAACACTTTGCTATTTGCATGGTTTCACTGTAATTGATTTGGTCAGAATTACAACACATATAACATACCGAATGTTGAATGTGAATACATTTCAGTGAACTTAAATTTGTTCAATATTGCATCCAAATGTCATAAGGATAGTTATGCCTCATCATATCCGCCCGCGCACATCATCTGAGGAGAGTAGACAACCAACTGGGCACAGACGTCAACTCAATGTCTATTCCACGCTGGTTCAACAAAGTTCAGTCAACCAGTGTGTGCATAGTGAGAGATGTGAGCGATTCTATCTAAACTTGGTTAATAGCAGTACTTGGATAATACATTGGTCTATTGCCTGCAAACTAATAAATCAAAATACAGTTTTCTACCTCAAAAGCCCTCAGCTTAAATCAGACACATAGCTTGACATTAAACTCAGAGCAAAAACAACCTTCTGAAAGAGAGATAATTCTCTCTTGTAGGGTTGGTGCTACTGTACAAGGTTGATGGTCTACACACCAGGCAGTATACTGGTGACACATCCATCCATATTTAAGACGGCCATTTACTTAAGGGACATTATACTGACTGATGCCTACAGAAAACTTTGGAAATCCATTAGCTCCTGTGACCAGCATTGATTCACATCATCCAATCTCATGTTGTTAGGCAGGCACTGCCCCCTGAAGAGCAAGACTCGAAATGCTCGAGACGTATATGAGACTATCAGATTAAACTGAGAAAATGTTGCTCAATTACCAAATGCTACCACTTAACACCATTCATCTTAATGCTTGCCTTGCTTGCTGTACGAACGCTGAGCGTCCTCTAATGTAAGGAGCTTGACAGTTACCATTTTCTATGGAAGAGGAGGCTAAAGAGGCCCATTGACCCCTCCTCACTACAATTTTCCCTCATCGTGTCGAGAGACTTCATTAACTTTTAGGGCAATTTCAGCACATTTTCAGATCAGAGCAACCTCCTTAGAGCTTGTACTGTCAGTTACACAGCCCTACTACTGGTACATCAATGAAAGCATATCCTATAATAAAGTGTTTGGCATTGCGGTTATTTGAAGGCCATTGAATGGTAAAATTGTGTAAATAATATACTAGAAAATGCACAGTAAAATGTGAGCAATTACACCTTTAATATTTGAAGAGCAATGAGAAAGGGTACAGTGCTTAACAACATTTGAAGAAAAACATTGCGTGTGTAGGTATACAGTATATTGTGATGAGATGCAGAATGACTGATAACAATAGGTTGTTGAAAATAATGGGTAAATGCTGCCCTCCACAGGCATAGGCATGCTACTGTGGTCACAATACATGCTCAACTACTGTAGGCCTATGTGAACACATGGATCTTAGACCTAGAGTTTTCCAGCGTTTGACTCACAACAATAGTGCCATAATAGTCACTATAGACCTGTTAGAAAGAAGATTGAATAGTTCATTGGATTGATATTGGATGAGTTCATGAAAAAAATCCAGACATTTTGGGGAGGTATTTTTTACACTTCAGTGATCTGGACCTTGTTGTGGGGGAAAGCCTAAAAAAGAGTGGCAATTTGTTACACTTTTTTTTAAGTGAACAAAATAAAGAATGAGGCAGGTTAAGAAAATTACAAAGTTAACATTTTTATTACAGATGACAAGTTTATTATTGATTACAAGCTGTTTTGGGCCATCTACCACCCCACCGGAGGACAAAAATAACTTTGTTTTACTGTGTTTCTACAGCTATTTTGTTACCCCCCCCCCCCCCCCAAAAAAAGTGATACAAAGTTTTTAGTGTAATTCAAATGTTTACTAGAAAATGTAATTTTGCCAACACTAGGGCCTGCTACAGTAAATAATAATGGATCTGGATGCACACTCAGACAAAATGGAGATATGGTGAGGAGACCACAT
Source organism: Oncorhynchus kisutch (assembly GCF_002021735.2). NCBI lineage: Eukaryota > Metazoa > Chordata > Actinopteri > Salmoniformes > Salmonidae > Oncorhynchus > Oncorhynchus kisutch. The sequence goes on from NC_034203.2 coordinate 21,349,281, forward strand.
AATTAGCCTACTGGTGAATAGAACCAATGTTCTTTTGTTTTAAATGATAATAGATGCGAGAACACATTTTTAAAGAGGGTACTTTTACCTTTTTAGACTTAGTGTTCACATTTTAACAGTCTTATGTTGAGTAAAACAATGTAAATAAATAAATACAGTAGCACAACTGGTGGATTACAGAATCAATTCTGTGTTGTACAAGATGGGACGGAATGGGGGAGATTTTCAAAAGGACAAGATTGTTACGGGACTGTGACAGTATAGAAGAAAATTACAGACTGAGTGTATCTCGTTTAGCCAATCAGACCAGGGGTAAAAAAACTGAATGCTCCCACCTGATTGGCTGAACACGATACGCATCTGGTACTAGCATTAGGCACTGCAGCGTGGTGGAAAATTGTGTTTCATAAAGACAGCATGCCTATCTTCCCCATTTTTTTCTGCCTTCTCGCCATTAAATTGAGTAAAGGAGGAAATCGATGCCTTTGAAGCCTGAATGGAGAATATTTGATGTACGAACTGGTCCATGGGGGTACAAGTGGGTTTAGCCAGCTGTATAGATTCCCTTTGGATGGTAAGATTAAACGTCTCAATATCGCCATCTGCCTGCCTTTGGGCTACATCGTAGCACCATCGGTTCGGCTCTGAACGCTCTAATCAAATCTCTGCATTAATAATTCTAGAAAATATTCTAGAAAAGTATATAAAGTAATATTATCAAAACCTTTTTGGAAAGACTGTTGCAGCAATGTTTTCCGATATTTTGATTATTGATTGCAAAGAAGAAAAAAATGTAGTATAGTTTGTGGTTGGAATGCCAGATATTATCCCATAGTTTCATCATCCTGTTTGTTGTTATTGTTGATGTTATTATAATATATTTTGTACAGTTTCACCAACTTATTCCTCAACTGTTAATAAAAGCCCATTCTGAGAAATTGCACCTGACCGTCCTTGTCTGCCTCCTCCCTGAACATACACCACAAAAGCCTACCTCACAACTCCACAACAGGGTGTTGTCCAAGGTCAAAACGTCACAGTCTGGGAGGTGGACACAAGAGAGTTGCCAACAGTGGTGGAGAGGTCTTGGAGCGGGAAGGACTTCCCAAAGAAGGAATAGCAGTGTTGTCTTTATGTAGAGGTTGAGGTGGTGGGCCAACATGGAAGTGAGGAGGTCTGCCGGACACTGACAGATCATACAGGTGGGGTTGGGAGAAAAGAGTTGAGCGCCATCAGAATAACAGTGTTAAGAAAGACCTGTCATGCCCTGATCTATTTCACCTGTCCTTGTGCTTGTCTCCACCCCCCTGCAGGTGTCGCTCATCTTACCCATTATCCCCTGGGTACTTATACCTGTGTTCTCTGTTTGTCTGTTGCCAGTTCGTCTTGTTTGTTCAAGTCAACCAGCGTTTTGTGTCAGGTCCTGCTTTTCCCCATTCTCTCTTTTTCTCATCCTCTTGGTTTTGACCCTTGCTTGTCCTGACTCTGAGCCTGCCTGCCGTCCTGTGCCTTTGCCCCTACTCTGGATTACCGACCCCTGTAACAAGGGTCAGTGGGACAAAAATAGTTGAATTGCGTTAGCATAACAGTGATACGAGCGATGAGGATGTGACAGAACCAATTTGTGACTTTGTTTACAGAGAGGACCAAAGGGGACCTAGCACTGAGACCTAGGGGAGACCAGTAGTGAGAGGGTGAGATTCAGACACTAACCTTTCTACAGTGCATTCGGAAAGTATTCAGGCCCCTTGACTTTTCCACATTTTGTTACATTACAGCCTTATTCTAAAATGTATTGAATTGTTTTTTTCCCCTCATCAATCTACACACAATACCCCATAATGACAACGTTTTTCATATTGAATGCTCCAAACCCAACAATGCATTAATCTAAATCAATGTAGCACAAAAAAATAAGATACGATATAACAAAAACACACAAGAAATAAAAAGAAGAAATAAGAAGAAGAAGAGAATGTAAGAAGCTGTATACAGGGTCAGTTCCAATACCATATTTACAATGTGCAGGAATGCTGGAGTGATAGAGGTAGATATGTATAGGGGTAAGGTGACTAAGCATCAGGATATAATATATGAAAAACGTAATTTACACAAGTAGTAGTTGTATAAATTATGATTGTATGTGAATGTGTGTGCGTGTGTGTAGAGTCAGTATAAATGTGAGTGCATGTTGTGCATAGAGACAGCGCAAACATCTAATACAGTCGTGGCCAAAAGTTTTGAGAATGAAAATATTAATTTTCACAAAGTCTGCTGCCTCAGGTTGTATGATGGCAATTTGCATATACTCCAGAATGTTATGAAGAGTGATCAGAGGAATTGCAATTAATTGCAAAGTCCGTCTTTGCCCATGTAAATTAACTGAATCCCCCAAAACATTTCCACTGCATTTCAGCCCTGCCACAAAAGGACCAGCTGACATTATGTCAGTGATTCTCTCGTTAACACAGGTGTGAGTGTTGACGAGGACAAGGCTGGAGATCACTCTGTCATGCTGATTGAGTTTGAATAACAGACTGGAAGCTTCAAAAGGAGGGTGGTGCTTGTAATCATTGTTCTTCCTCTGTCAATCATGGTTACCTGCAAGGAAACACGTGCCATCATCATTGCTTTGCACAAAAAAAGGCTTCACAGGCAAGGATATTGCTGCCAGTAAGATTGCACCTAAATCAACCATTTATCGCATCATCAAGAACTTCAGGGAGAGCGGTTAAATTGTTGTGAAGAAGGCTTCAGGGCGCCCAAGAAAGTCCAGCAAGCGCCAGGACCGTCTCCTAAAGTTGATTCAGCTGCGGGATCGGGGCACCACCAGTACAGAGCTTGCTTAGGAATGGCAGCAGGCAGGTGTGAGTGCATCTGCACACACAGTGAGGTGAAGAATTTTGGAGGGTGGCCTGGTGTCAGGAAGGGCAGCAAAGAAGCCACTTCTCTCCAGGAAAAACATCAGGGACAGACTGATATTCTGCAAAAGGTACAGGGATTGGACTGCTGAGGACTGGGGTAAAGTCATTTTCTCTGATGAATCCCCTTTCTGATTGTTTGGGGCATCCGGAAAAAAAGCTTGTCCAGAGAAGACAAGGTGAGTGCTACCATCAGTCCTGTGTCATGCCAACAGTAAAGCATCCTTAGACCATTCATGTGTGGGGTTGCTTCTCAGCCAAAGGGAGTGGTCTCACTCACAATTTTGCCAAAGAACACAGCCATGAATAAAGAATGGTACCAACACATCCTCTGAGAGCAACTTCTCCCAACCATCCAGGAACACTTTGGTGACGAACAATGCCATTTCCAGCATGATGGAGCACCTTGCCATAAGGCAAAAGTGATAACTAAGTGGCTCGGGGAACAAAACATTGATATTTTGGGTCCATGGCCAGGAAACTCCCCAGACCTTAATCCCATTGAGAACTTGTGGTCAATCCTCAAGAGGCGGGTGGGCCTACAAAACCCCACAAATTCTGACAAACTCCAAGCATTGATTATGCAAGAATGGGCTGCCATCAGTCAGGATGTATGTGGTCGAGATGTTAATTGACATTATGCCAGGGCGGATTGCAGAGGTCTTGAACAAGAAGGGTCAACACTGCAAATTTTGACTCTTTTCATCAACTTCATGTAATTGTCAATTAAAGCCTTTGACACTTATGAAATGCTTGTAGTTATACTTCAGTATTCCATAGTAACATCTGAAAAAAATATCTAAAGACACTGAAGTAGCAAACTTTGTGGAAATTAATATTTGTGTCGTTCTCAAAACTTTTGGCGTCGACTGTACAAGGGTCAACCCTGTAGCCATTCTGTTAGCTACACTGAATGAAAATATAAATGCAATATGTAAAGTGTTGGTTCCATGTTTCATGACCTGAAATAAAATATCCCAAAAATGTTCCTACATATCTGGCTTCTTCACCTGCAGGATCATCTGAGACCAGCCACCTGGACAGCTGATGAAACTGTGGGTTTACACAACCGAAGAATTCCTGCACAAACTGTCAGAAACCATCTTAGGGAAGCTCATCTGCATGCTCTTGGTCCTCACCAGGGTCTTGACCTGACTGCAGTTCGGCGTCGCAATCAACTTCAGTGGACAAATGCTCACCTTCGATGGCCACTGAATCCTTTCAACTGTACTGGGCAGATGGCAGATGGCATCGTATGGCGTCGTGTGGTTGAGCGGTTTGCTGATGTCAATGTTGTGAACAGAGTGCCCCATTGTGGTGGTGGGGTTTTCGTATGGGCAGGCATAAGCTACAAACACAATTGCATTTTATTGACGGCAATTTGAATGCACAGAGACCGTGACGAGTTCCTGAGGTCCATTGTCATGCCATTCTTCCTACGCCATCATGTTTCAGCATGATAATGCACAGCACCATGTCGCAAGGACCTGTACACAATTCCTGGAAGCTGAAAATGTCCCAGTTCTTCCATGGCCTGCATACTCACCAGACATGTCACGCATTGAGCATGTTTGGGATGCTCTGCATCGATGTGTACTATAGCATGTTCCAGTTCCTGCCAATATCCAGAAACTTCGCGCAGCCATTAAAAAGGAGTGGGACAATATTCCACAAGCCACAATCAACAGCCTGATCAACTCTATGTGAAGAAGATGTCACGCTGCATGAAGCAAATGGTGGTCCCAACAGATACGGGCTGGTTTTCTGATCCACGGCCCTACTTTTTTAAAGGTATCTGTGACCAACAGATGCATATCTGTATTCCCAGTCATGTGGAATCCATAGATTAGGGCCTAATGAATGTATTTACATTGACCGATTTTCTTATATGAACTGTAACTCAGTAAAGTCTTACAAACTGTTTCATGTTGCGTTTTATTCAGTGTATTTACAGTAGTAGTCTTATGGCTTGGGGATAGAAGCTGTTCAGGAGCCTGTTGCCGGCAGTCTTAATGCACCAGTATCGCTTACCGTGCGGAAGCAGGGAGAACCGTCTATGGCTTGGCTGGTTGGAGTCTTCAACATTTTTCCCCCAGGCTTTCCTTTTACAACCGGCTGATATAGAGGCCCTGGATGGCCGGGAGCTTGGCCCCATTGATATACTGGGCTCTCTGCACCAACCTTTGTTGGATTTACTCTGTTAATCCAGCAACCAGTTTGATTGAACAGACCCTACCTGTTCCATTTTAAATAATGGAGGACCAGATGGGGCATTGACTTGACCAACCCCCAAAAACAACTCTAACATGACCATACCTTTGCTTTTTTATCTGTTAAATATTGAGATGCAGACCAATGCACTTCAGACACTTTGTGATTGAATATTGACCAGACCTGTAAGAGCAAGAACAAGTTCTGAAATACATTTGTATAAATGCACACTGGAATGTCCTGCGTTTCTAGTATAATTGGTTTGAATGCTTTGTCCTAACATTGGAATAACCACGGTTTGTTTTGCTGTAGTAATAAATAAAAGCTAAGGTGTATAAACAGGTTAATTAAAACTTCTTCAGGATCAGTGGGTCCCCTGTGGGATGGTTGAGCTAACGTTAATGCGATTAGCATGAGGTTAGAAGTAACAAGAAAATTTCCAAGGACATAGACATATCTGATATTGTCAGAAAGCTTAAATTCTTGTTAAACTAACTGCACTGTCCAATTTACAGTAGCTATTACAGTGAAATAATACCCTGCTATTGTTTGAGGAGAGTGCACAGTTTTGAACACGAAAAGTTAATAAACTAATTAGGCACATTTGGGCAGACATTTTGAACAGAAATGCAAATGGTTCATTGGATCAGTCTGAAATGTTTCACATACACTGCTGCCATCTAGTTTCCAAAATCTAAATTGCACCTGGGCTGGAATAATACATTATGGCCTTTCTCTTGCATTTCAAAGATGATGGTACAAAAAAAATACAAAAAAACGTTTGTTTTTTCTTTGTATTATCTTTCACCAGATCTAATGTGTTATATTTTCCTACATTCCTTTCACATTTCCACAAACTTCAAAGTGTTTCCTTCAAATGGTTTCAAGAATATGCATATCCTTGCTTCAGGTCCTGAGCTACAGGCAGCTAGATTTGGGTATGTCATTTTAGGCGAAAATTAAAAAAAAAGGTTCTGATCCTGTATCAAAAGTAAAAGTATAAATATTTTCAAATTCCTTATATAAAGCAAAACAGGTGGCACCATTTCCTTGTATTTTAAATGTACGGTTAGCCAGGGGCATGCTCCAACACTCAGACATAATTTACAAACGAGGCATGTGTTTAGTGAGTCTGCCAGATCAGAGGCAGTAGGGATGTTTCTGTCCTGCTAACCATTGAAAATGGAGCGAGTACTGTTGTGTGTCAGGGAAAATGCATGGAGTGAAAAGTACCAAATTGTCTTTAGGAATGTAGTGAAGTAAAAGTAAAAGTAATCAAAAATATGAATAGTAAATTAAAGCACAGATACCCCAGAAAACTACTTAAGTAGTACTTTCAAGTACTTTACACCACTGAATCTAGGTACAGTAGGAACACATCATGTGATGTGTGTTATGACGGTGAAGAGACTGCTGCTCATTGGTTGAACAGGGCCCCTGCATGCCTAACATTTCTGCAGTGGGCTAGCAACGGGAAGATGGCTGAAGTGGATGCTGAGTTCGAATTAAGCACATCGAGTGAATTTGGTGAAGACGAATGTTCTAAATGGACAACAGTACTATCGAAAACTGGAACAAAAAGGAAGTTGTCTAAGATTGGAGTGGAGAATCCATGTATGAATGATAATGAATTGTTTCTTGTTGGGATGCGCTTGTTGAGTACATCCCGTATTTATGCTGCAGTAGTTTGTGTCGGTGGGCTAGGGTTATATCTGGAGTATTTCTCCTGTCTTATCCGGTGTGTGAATTTAAGTGTGCTCTCTAATTCTCTCTCTCTTTCTCTCTCTCTTTCTTTCTTTCTCTCTCTCTTTCTTTCTCTCTCTCTTTCTTTCTTTCTTTCTTTCTCTTCTTTCTTTCTTTCTTTCTTTCTTTCTGTCTCTTTCTCTCTCTCTCTCTCTCTCTCTCTCTCTCTCTCTCGGAGGACCTGAGCCCTAGGACCATGCCTCAGGACTACCTGGCCTGATGACTCCTTGCTGTCCCCAGTCCACCTGGCCATGCTGCTGCTCCGGTTTTAACTGTTCTGCCTGCAGCTATAGAACCCTGACCTGTTCACCGGATGTGCTACCTGTCCCAGACCTGCTGTTTTCAACTCTCTAGAGACAGCAGGAGTGGTAGAGATACTCTTAATGATCGGCTATGAAAAGCTATGAAAAGTGCTGACCTGTTGCAACTTCGACAACCACTGTGACTATTATTATTTGATCCTGCTGGTCATCTATGAACATTTGAACATCTTGGCCATGTTCTGTTATAATCTCCACCCGGCACAGCCAGAAGAGGACTGGCCACCTCTCATAGCCTGGTTCCTCTCTAGGTTTCTTCCTAGGTTCTGGCCTTTCTAGGGAGTTTTTCCTAACCACCGTGCTTCTACACCTGCATTGCTTGCTGTTTGGGGTTTTAGGCTGGGTCTCTGTACAGCACTTTGAGATATCAGCTGATGTAAGAAGGGCTTTATAAATACATTTGATTTGAGTAAGGATGCATATGTGGGAAACCTGTTTGAGGTGTGGAAAATTGTGAAGTATGCGCTTGGAAAAGTGGAGTCTGTCAGAGTGACCAGGAGTGGTCTTATTTTGAGTCATTGTATTTTCTGAAAAGCAGAGGAAGATTGCAGTGGACCTCAAAAGAATCTGGACAACATAAGTTGTTTTGATCTTCGGAGTAGAGCACCCGTCAAAGGAGTCATCTCAGGGGTGACGACGGATGTTCAGGTTGAATACCTGAAGAAAATTCCTGGTGTGGTTGGTGCCCAGCGTCTAATCTGCTGGGTGAATGGAGAAAAATAAGAAAGTCTGTCAGTCCTGTTGTTTTATGATAAAGAGCAAATACCTACATATGTGAAGCTTGGTTACGTAAGAGCTTTCGTCCCCAAACCACTGGAGTGTAAGAATGTAAACGATTGGGCCATGTTTCAAGTGTGTGCAGATGAACAGCGTATACTGAAGAACGATGAGTAGAAGGACAACGGTGTTGCAATTGTGGTGGGGATCATGATCCTGAGTTCCTGGAGTTCCCTGTAAGGGTGAAGGAAATTGAGGAGCTAAAAGTTAGAGTGGTCAATTGAATGTCCTATGCAGAGGCGATCATTTTTGGGGGAGAAAATAAGTGATGCTAGTGAAGATAATGGTAGTGGATACACCAGAGCCTGTTGTAAATGTCTGCTGCCAGACAAAAAATTATCTGTGTGTTTAAAAAAAAGTATTGTTGCGTTCATCGCCACAGTTATAAACTGCAGAGCACAAGTCTCAAAGAAGTCGAAGAAACTGGACATTATTGTGGCTGCGGAAGAAAAGTTTTTGGGACTCAAGGATTTTACATCTGAAGACTTGCAAGGGGTACTGTCATCAGAAGACTCTTCTTCTTCTATGATATAATGGAATTCAGCAACCCGATGTTAAAGGTGCATGCCATCACCTCCTGTGCTGGAGTGTGTGGTAATCACAGTTTACAGAACTGGCGGCAGAGAAGTCAGACGCAGGAGAGTAATAACTGTGTTTCCAACGGCGCAGTTTATTAACAAAACCCACAGGAAAACAGAACAATAAAATAAATGGGTACATCACACAAACGCACACCAGGACAGACGTTCACAAGCACTTACAACAAACAATCACCGACAAGGACATGAGGGGTAACAGAGGGTTAAATACACAACATGAAATTGATGGGATTGGAACCAGGTATGATGGAAGAGAAGACCAAACCAAAGGAAAATGAACAGAGGATCAGTGATGGCTAGAAAGTCGGTGACTTGGCCGAACGCTGCTCGAACAAGGAAAGGGACCAACTAATGCGGAAGTCGTGACACCTATGTAACTGAGTACTTCTGGGAAAATAAAAAAGAGCCCTACTAACTTCTACTAGACCCCCCCCCATCCCCAAAATCCCTTCCAAACCCCCCCAATCCTGTCCAACCTCAATGACCATACACTTCAATCGTTCCCTCTCCTCAACATACTTGCAACAATATACCAACACATGCTCGACCGTTTCATTGACCATACACTCCAGACAAATCATTAATGTGCTTGCAAACCAGACGTAATGACGACTTCAATGTATAATGTCCTAAGTGCAATCGAGCAAACACCACCTCTCCTTCCTAATCTGACTTTTGAATCTTGGTCCACCGACCTTCCTTTGGAGGGCATATAAATACCAGCCCTTGGGCTCAGAGTCCCACCTCTTCTGCCACACATCTATCAAAATGGCTCTGATCTTACATTTGGTCTCACCTCTACACAGTGGAACATTAATATCAATTATATCTTGTTTCAAATCTCTTTAGCTAACTGGTCTATAATGTCATTCCCTTCCACACCTGAATTTGCTGGGACCCAGCAGAATCTCTGTGTCCTTGGATCCATCTGTGAAAAGCAGTAAAAAAGCATAAAAACTTCTACCAATGTAATTGTCAACCAGTTTCCCTTTATCACTGACTTCTAGTGGGTCAATTTCTGCAACAACGAGGAGCGTTGAAAAGCGAGACTAAACTTCTCTGATGCTTTGGTCCTGTAGGTACCACGTTGTAGCAGTGTGAAGCACACCCGTGCACATGCATTCGTCATTGCCTTTCAAGGGTGTTGCATTCTGGGGATTAAAAATAGTCGGACTTGTAGTAGCATTACAAAAATCATGTGATCAAAGGTCAAGAAGTTTTGACTGCAGTCAACTGCAAGTTTCTGCAATTGCTCTTCACCAACTTCATCCTGCAGCCATCGCCTGCATTGTGAGAGGCTCTTTTGTCAACCAATCATATGGTTGTTTTTGTTTGACCCACACAAATGTGACCAAAGACATGACTGAAACAGGAACCAATTTGTCGTGATTAATGTGTACAGTGGATATATACAAATACATTTGATATTTGAGGCTCTCTCTCAGTAACTGATTGTACAATGTGTACACACCTAATATTATATTATGATTTCAGTTTGTGAGTATGTGATATGGGGTTAGATACAGGTAACTGCCAAAATAATGGAAACACTTGAGTAAATGAAGGATAAAAAGTGTATTGAAAGCAGGTGCTTCCACACAGGTGTGGTTCCTGAGTTAATCAATTAACATCCCATCCTGCTTAGAGTCATGTATAAAAATGCTGGGCAGGCCATTATTTTGGCTACCATGGCTATGCCCCCCATAGAATGACAATGCCCCCATCCACAGGGCTTGAGTTGTCATCGACTGGTTTGATGAGCATAAAAATGATGTAAACCATATTCCATGGCTCTCAGTCACCAGATCTTAACCCAATTTAACATTTATGAGAGATTCTGGATCGGTGCCTTAGACAGCTTTTCTTGTGGAAGAATGGTGGGGCATCCCTCCAAAAGAGGTCCAGACACTTGCAGAATCTATGCTAAGATGATTTGAAGCTGTTCTGGCTCGTGGTGGCCCAACGCCCTATTAAGACACTTTATGTTGGTGTTTACTTTATTTTGGTAGCTACCTGTACATATTTATTTCAACATTATAAAAAAACATGTATTGTATTTCATTTCACCTTTATTTATACAGTTAAGTCAATTATGAACAAATTATTATTTAGAATGATGACCTGCCATGTTGATGTGGGCCTTGCTGTTAGAAAACCAGTGTCCGACTTTCGGCTGTCGCAGATGCACCTCCCCCTATTTCACTCCTCGACTTTTATCTACAGTCGGTTGCTTTAGCCTTACCACTCAGACACGCCTATTGTCTGCGGTGCTGCTCGTGGCCACGTCAACTTGCTGAATCTACCTGTAAATGATAAAGTCAATCTCAATGTGACCCGTCAGATTCAGAATCTTGAAAACCCTATTAGAAAGAAAAGCTTGAAAACCACTTTTCATATTGGCCCCCCCAAAAACTAAAACCTGACCTGACCTGGGGGGCTCTGATGTTCCGGAACGAAAAGATTATCACCTTTATAATAAAGTTAGCATGCATTAGCGTTACTTCTGCGTACTGGCATAGAGCAGTAGAGGAGAGGTGTGCACACATGGGTAAAAAGGTTTGTAGTCTATGGTCCAGGCAAATTTAGGCTTTTTATAAATGCATTTCATGCAATTCTACATCCTTTTAGATGACTGGAGACTTTAGACAAAAAAAAATGTAATACCTCACAAATTATGGAAATTACAGGCAATTGTACATTGACACACTGAGAATCTGTGATCAATCAAAAATGACCTTGTCTTGAATCCATTAATAGCCTAGACCTACAGTAGGTGTGTGTGGAGACACATATTGTACAATATGAGGAGGAAATTATAGTGTAAAAAAGCTTCCCAGTTACACTGACTCACCCAATGATGCGCAGCTCACTCACCTGCAATGGCTGATGCCCTTGTGTCAAAAAATCTCTCTCTTGTTTTACTATGGAAAACAATGCTGTTCACTCAATAGGCCTATTTGGAAGTTGATAACATATTTGGTAGCCTACAGGCAGATTTGTTTTCTCTTTTCAGCAGGAGCCATTTGCTTTCCAATCTGTGTTTTCCCACGATTGCATTTGAAATTTTGGCCTGTTTTGGCTGCATGCTGTCTGTTCACTGACAGATTTGCCGTGTGTGCCCAACTGTAAGCATGGCTTGTGATTGGGCTACACAGAATCGACAGCTAAAATATTTTTTTTACAAGTTATTGATCCTCTGTGGTTAAATTATAGGCCTACGGCTGGTGTAGTCTTCTGAATTATTTCCTTTATTTCTGAACAGACATATATAACTTAGGTAAATATATTAAACATTTTCAGGGTTGCTGCGGCACCTCCAGCAATCTTCTCGCAGCTACGATTCTATTTAAGCAATAAGGCCTGAGGAGGTGTGGTATATGGCCAATATACCACGGCTAAGGGCTGTTCTTATCCGCGACGCGGAGTGCCTGGACACAGCCTTTAGCCGTGGTATATTGGATATATACCACAAGCCCCCAAGGTGCCTTATTGCGATTATAAACTGGTTACCAATGTAATTAGAGCAGTACAATTTTATATTTTGTCTTGCCCATGGTATACATTCAAATATACCACAGCTGTCAGCCAATCAGCATTCAGGACTCGAACCACCCAGTTTATAAAAGGAAATAAATGAAGTGAAATGCTGGAGAGACGAAAGCTGCAGGCTCGTGTCTGTCAGAGCAGAGCGAGAAAGGGAATGTCATTCTAGTTCTGTGAGAGATACAGGCGAGCACCTCTCTCACCACACCTCTCTCACACACCGCAATAGCCACGTGTTGGTCTATAGGCTACAATGTTGTGCAAACCAAACCATAAGCCCGGGCCGGCACAACTCAAATGCATTTTTTGAATATCAGGCATCTGCCACAGTTCCTGCCCTTGGGATAGAAAGAACATTGCTTACTAACTTCAACCTTCTGCAGAGGCAATAAAGGCAGCAGTATCACTCCATAGGCAACAAAACAATTGTATAACTCCTCTTCCAATGCAGCGCAGTTCTAATCATAATCTATAATCTTCTCTGCACATCTGCCATAGTTCCTGCCCTTGGAGTACCAATCTCTGCGTACATCTCCCACACACAAGGACCAATATGTGAGCACCGCTCCAGATCAGAGTTCTAGAGCAACATCCAGCTTGGATTGCATGGGGTAGGCACTGATGTCTGACTGCTTCTCCCAAGTAATAATATCTATTGAGGAAAGTGTTTTATAATATGTGGGTCATTCCACCAATTGAGTACCTTTTTGGGTAGTGCAACTTGGTATTTCACCAAATCTTAACATTCTGTCGTAAAGATTACAATTTAATAAAGAAATGTTTTCCAATCTCAAGAGGTTAAATACAAAAAAGGGTTGACTGTAAAGGGGGAATGGAAGCTTGTTGTGTGCAACAGGGAGGGGCAATTGAATGAAAATTTGAAATTGTCTACCTATCGGTAAAAGGGTTGACGTTATGCTCGACCCGCTCAGTTTTCCACCATAAAACACCAGAAAATGAACAAAGATTAGAACCAGCTCACCTGCTTTTACACTAGAAGCTCAATGTTTCTTTTGACAAAAAATAAAAGCAATAGTTTCACCATATTAAAATGAGAGTTCAGTTCACGTAACAGTGTTGACCTTGTCATGAGGGACATATGTAAATAAATCACATTAAATAAATAATTGTCACGCTCGCTATCCTCAAACTCCCTGTCAATAATCAACCAAGGCGCAGCGTGCATGTAGTTCCACATCTTTTAATGAAAGTGAAACAACCAAAAAAACAAAAAAACAGGTAAACAGCAAAGACCGTGGCGCAACCGCAGTGCCCACAAACACACACGGAAAAATAATTGCCCACAAAACACAGGTGGGAAAAGGCTACCTAAGTATGGTTCTTAATCAGAGACAACGACAGACAGCTGTCCCTGATTGAGAACCACACCCAGCCAAAAACAAAGAAATACAAAATATAGCAAAATAACATAGAATGCCCAACCTAGTCACACACTGGCCTAACCAAAATAGAGAATAAAAAGCCTCTCTATGGCCGGGGCGTGACAATAATAATAATCTTAACTGGGGTTAAGTGGGTTAAAATCTTCCTAGAAATCACAGAGGGTGCACTGAGGGATGTAAGCAAGTCTTTATTCATATATATAATCAGATGTATTGAATTTTACATGTGGTTTATATTAAAGATAGAATCCGCAGTAGGGGAAATAGAGCCACTGTCAGTCCCACCGCCATTGTTATTGTTGACGAAGTGGAGGTGAGCGTCGTGCAACGTGGTGTTCTATCGCTTGTGCAATGATGTCTGAGGGGAAAAACTGTTTGTTGATGCAGTAACATCTTTGTTGTTGTTATATTGCAAAACGGATGAGGAATCCTCACCGTTAAGGATTCCAACTTCAAAGGAAACTTCATTTAATATAACTCAATATTGGTGCACATGACAGTCATGTGACAGTATTTACATATATGTGTGGAGATACTCAAAGGGTGTCCTAGCCTGTGGAATAGGGAGTGTGTATTGCGGGCGAATCTGCCTGACACTTGTCCTCTGTAGGCAGGTAACCAGTCTCTGAAGGAGGACTTGAACAGGGAGACTGCAAAGTCCAGGCACAGTGAGAGCAGTGAAATTAAGAGGAAGTAACAAGCTGCACACACAGTAGTAAAATGTCAATGTGTATTAACAGAAATGCTGAGAAATGGACTGGTGAAGCAAGAGTGGGCAGATTTGCATCAAGGCTAACACAAGCAAAGATCTTTAGCGCTTTGCCCGGCTCTCACCCAACCTAGGGCTCTATTCAATCCGTATCATGGAAATTCAGAGTTACAGAGATGTTGTGGTAGAATTGGTAATGGCTGTTGTAACTTCTCAAGGGTTATGCTATTGCTCTGTGTTAGACTGATGCATTTCATAGACTCCTATTATCACTGCACCCTAACAAAATGTCATTGTGTTCTGGAACGGTTGCCTGTATAAAATAACTGTTGTGTAACAATATGATTATATTATCACCTCCCACCATATAAGGAACATGTAACCATTTACTGTTCAAGCTCCTTCCCTGACTGCGATCAGAGATGGATCTACCTGCCAGCTGCTCGTATGCAGATTTTTCTATTATACAATTAAACAGTCTCTGCCTTAATCTTTGGATCTAATTATCAACAACATTTGGTGTCGTAACACGGATGAGAGCGACTTGACTTTTTGGCCCGTTTCACTCAGCTGGGACCCAGACATACCTCTGGCCACAATTAAGAAGGTAAGAGGGACTGTTTTCCAGCCAAGCCTTTAATGGTGAAAGAGCTCTTTCCCTCTTCATCCACAAAATGTTAGGGTTCAATACTTTTCTATGTTTTCCTATAATAATTCATCTGGCCAGTTAATATTGATCAATGGGAGCACAGAGGTGTCTAATAGTAAGGATTGGTTTTCCTACAATCACGTGAAAATACTGTTGGGGCAGTATATAAATAGGGATTGGTTTCTCTACACTTGCAGGTGAAGACTGTTGGATCAGTGTAAATACTTTTGGATCAGTTTAAAATACTGTTAGTTCAGTGTAAAATATTGTTTGATCAATATAAAATACTTTTAGATCAGTATAAAGTACTGTTGGACACAGACACAGCAGGTGTTCAAACTGTAGAACCCAGTTTATTTATTTATTTTTATTTAACCTTTATTTAACTAGGCAAGTCAGTTTAGAACAAATTCTTATTTACAATGACGGCCTACCAAAAGGCCTCCTGTGGGGACGGGGATTGGGTTTGGATTCTCTACACTTGCAGGTGAATACTGTTGTGTCAGTAGGAATACTGTTGTATCAGTATGAATACTGTTGTGTCAGTATGAATACTGTTGGGTCAGTATGAATACTGTTGTATCAGTATGAATACTGTTGTGTCAGTATGAATACTGTTAGGTCAGTATGAATATTGTTAGGTCAGTATGAATACTGTTAGGTCAGTATGAATACCGTTGTGTCAGTATGAATACTGTTAGATCAGTATGAATACTGTTAGATCAGTATGAATACTGTTGTATCAGTATGAATACTGTTGTGTCAGTATGAATACTGTTGTGTCAGTATGAATACTGTTAGATCAGTATGAATACTGTTAGATCAGTATGAATACCGTTGTGTCAGTATGAATACTGTTAGATCAGTATGAATACTGTTGTGTCAGTATGAATACTGTTGTGTCAGTATGAATACTGTTGTGTCAGTATGAATACTGTTGTGTCAGTATGAATACTGTTAGGTCAGTATGAATACTGTTGTGTCAGTAAGAATACTGTTAGGTCAGTATGAATACTGTTAGGTCAGTATGAATACTGTTGTGTCAGTATGAATACTGTTAGGTCAGTCCATTCGGAAAGTATTTAGACCCTTTACTTTTTCCAAATGTTATTACATTACAGCCTTATTATAAAATTGATTTAATAAAGTTTTTCCTTATCAATCTACACACAATACACCATAATGACAAAGCAAAAACTGTTTTTTAGAAAAACAGAAATACCTCATTTACATAAGTATTCAGAGCCTTTGCAATGAGACTCGAAATTGAGCTCAGGTGCAGCCTGTTTTCATTGATCATCCTCAAGATGTTTCTACAACTTTATTGGAGTCCAGCTGTGGTAAATGCAATTGAATGGACATGATTTGGAAAGGTACACAGTAAAGCAAATCGTAGCCTACTATAGGAAACAAAATGCCACATCTGCAGTAACCAAGCTTTCCAGCCGCTATCTTCCTATGAGCCAGTTTCTATTAATACGAGTCTATTGATGCATCCTCATAAAAATCTGTCAGTTTTAGCTAGAGATAAAAAAAAATGTTGTTGCATGGGCTGCATCTCAATCCACCGGATCCGCCTATCAAATCAAATCAAATGTCATTGATCACATACGTATTTAGCAGATGTTATTGCGGGCGTAGTGAAATGCTTGTGTTCCAACAGTGCAGAGGTATTTAACAATACACAACAATACATACAAATCTAAAATTAAAAGAATGGAATTAAGAAATATATAAATATTAGGACAAGCAATGTCGGAGTGGCATTCACTAAAATAGAATACAGTTTATAAATATGAGATGAGTAAAGCAGTATATAACATTATTAAAGTGCCTAGTATTCCATTATTAAAGTGGCATGTGATTCCATGTCTATGTATATAGGGCAGCAGCCTCTAAGGTGCAGGGTTGAGTAACCAGGTGGTAGCCGGCTAGTGATGGCTGTTTAACAGTCTGATGGCCTTGAGATAGAAGCTGTTTTTCAGTCTCTCGGTCCCAGCTTTGATGTATCTATGTAGGCCTTCCGCATCTGCTGTAGAAGGTGGCCGAGCTACAGTGGTGTTTGTCAGACAATGAGACATCCCGAAAATCGGTCTTCTCATGAAAACATCTGTGAGTGTCCAAACGTTTTGGCCTACAAATTAATACGACCACTCTATGAACGATGAGATTTTTATGAACAGATTTTTGCAGTTTTGCTACATCCCCCACAAGTGTCATGGGACTCCTCTGAAGGTAACCCTGAACTGGTAGAAAGAAAGAAAAGTATGGAGGTAGTTTGGTGCCAACAAATAAAATAATGTTAAATATGTGTCCAAAAAAACTTCTGAGCTTTCTTATATATCCTAGATATAGGACAGACACATCAACGTCTTATTCCTTATGAAACACTTTTTGACTGTCTGTTTTGCCATTCATGAATCCATCATTCAATGCGTTTCTATGGGCAATAGTAGTAAAGGCCAAAATCAAAGTCAAATAGAATGTTTTGGGACAGAAAACCTGCAGCTAGGGTAGGATTATAGGCTAACCTGTGCTGGCTCCTCTCTTCCAAGATGGTCAAGAACAGTCAGTGGAGGGGGCTGTGGATCCATTATCCTGGCAGCACCTGTTGAAGGGTGGGTAAGCTTAACACGTGGAGCTAGCTGCTGGGCTTGGCATCACTAGCCGGCTACCACCTGGTTACTCAACCCTGCACCTTAGAGGCTGCTGCCCTATATACATAGACATGGAATCACATGGGCTTGCTGCGGCTGCTCATCGCTCTCCTTCTCCCTTTGGCCTTGTTTGGGTACTTTGTCAAAGCCAATTTCTGATTGAGATTATTGAAGTAAGCATATTGTTAGCTTAGCACAATTACTGGAAGTCTCCCACAGTAGCCAGCTCCTCTCAAAAACATGGAAATAGACATTCTAACTACTACAAAGCTGGGTGGGGTGGTTAGTCATTTATAGTCTTACAAGGCAATACGTAGTCATCTAGATTGTATATATTTGTTTATTTTACTGATAATCATAAGAAACAAGATTTTATCCAATTTGTCATTCACTTTGCCGTTGGCGTCACAACATTGTGTTTGTTTCATTATGGCGTCTGTAAGCGCACCATTGAGACAGATGCAACTTTGCGATCTGCTGGCTACTGTACCAGGAGACTTCCAACAATTGTGCTAAGCTAACGATATGCTAACTCCAATAATCTCCAAACTGCACGCAGAGAAATAAAAATGGTATTCATGAGTTCATTTGACTCTGGGTAAGTAGAAAAATAACCTAAATCTCGCAGAATCCCAAATAGTGTTATTTGACCTGTGTCTTTTTTGACACGCAAAAGACACAAACGGTGTTCCATGAATTTGCTAGCTAACATAAGCTGACTCCTGACCTTCTTCTGCTTCAAAAAGTCCGGTGGTTGATGATGTTTCCCATTTCAACCAAGCTATTGTTTATTTTTTTTAAACACATTTTAGTGTCAACTTAACCCCATTAGCATCAGCTGATTGATGCTAGAGACAAAACCATTTGAACCAAAACACTTAATCAAAGATTTTAGATTTCATTAGAATAAATCCCTCCATAAGGCAGACATATTCAGGTCATCCAAGCTAAAGGAAATAAACATCCACAAAGAAGATAAAGAACACAGATCACACACACTCCTTTTGATGTTTGTGTATTTGGCACATCCTTGCTATTAGGGGACAGTGTGTATGAGTCTGTATTGTCACAACGTAGGCCAATAGTTTATCCACAAATCACCTCAGTAATTCATTATTTTCTGTCTTTTGTAATATTGCTATTCAGACGTTCATTAATTGGGCAACACCATCCAAATGGTTATTCATGTTTGCTCTTCATCTCTTAAAGTCAGGGAGGCAGTTAGGTTTAAATCAGATCAGCAGGAAGAGTCTGCATCTCTGGAAAACATTCCCAAAACAACCATTTGGCAATGTGAGCCATGCAGCCACCCAACTAACAAAAATGATCTAGTATGTACTCCAATAAGCTTTGTTCATCTGTGTCTGCAGATGTGTAAACTTTTCCCTTCTCCTTTGAGTGGATATAAATGATGTTTGATGTGCCAGGGTGAGCTTTCTGTAGAGACAAATGCCCATGCCTCTCTCCAAAATGTGAAATTTGACATTCAGAATAATTCAATAATCATCTCTACCTGACCAACTTAGAGCACTGCTCTTCAAACTATCACTGATGTCTGGCGAGGCAAAGGCTAAGTTTAGACAAGGCCAAAGGTAGCCATGCACAATCTGCTTTGCTGGGTTGAGTGGAACGGGTCCTTCCCCAATCGCAGCATCATACAGATTGTCACATCAGAAATAATGTATTTACAGTATAGGAAATAAGAATGCTGCACTGCTTTACTACAACTGCGAAGTGTTATTGAATTGTAATCATGTGTTCAACCCTATAATTTCACAAGAAACTTAATTCATGTAATGGCCATTGCTAACTGTAATAGTTCATCTTCCAGAGTAATCCAAGGTTCCGCATTTTCAAACAAGTAGACCAAAAGAAATGCAAATGTTGACATAACGCTTCTTTAATTTATAGAAGGCACAATAGTTAAACACGTGTTTAGTAAGTACATACATTCTTAGTCAATCACATTCTTTTGAAATATCAACCACTGGATTAAAGATTCACAAATAGTACCAATCAAAATTCACAGCACTGGCACTTTGGTTATCACTTGTCTATTTTTGCTTAATTGTCTTCAACTCTTAAAACTTAAGCATTTGAAATAAGATGTGCAGTGGAGCTGCAGATTTCCAAGTACATATTTATACATGTGTAACATTACAGTAGAATCACACAAAAAAAAGTGCCACAGACTTTTGAGAAACATTAATTAGTGTGCTTTCAATGCTGGATCAAGTGTCGCTTTTTTATTTGCACTGTTGAATCCTTCATGCAGTTGGTCAGGAAATCCAGGCATCTCTTGGAGTACTCCTCTGGAAAGTCACGGAAATGGCTCACGTGGGCAGGGGTTTTGAAGTCAAAACTTTCCACAGACACCCCTTTCTCCTTTAGAGTCTTGACCATGAGCTCAACATCACTGTACCGAATCACTCGATCAGCTCTGGAGTACAGGTACAGCTGGGGCCAGGTAGGAGGGTGCTCCCGGATGGCATCGTAGTGGTTCTTGTGGATGTACTTGGTTATGGGGTACAGAACCACCCTAAGCAGGAAAACAGTTACAGCAAACAGTGCCAAGAGAACACACCTCAACATCACATTGATTTTGGGTCCCAGAGTGGCTGTAAGAGCCCGTAATGCCCCCCTCACATTTCCACTGCCTGGGGCACTGTCCACCACAGTCCCAACTATACATAGGGTACTGAACTGTTTATGACTGTGCAAGAGCTCAACAATGTAGCGGTACAGCATGAATCCCCCATTGCTGAACACGTGGAAAAATATAGGGCTGTTTTCCACCTCGTAATCATAGAGTATCTCAAGTAGTTTGTGGGCAGTATTACTCAGCTCCTTGTAGCCAAATGATTCAGAGACGAATACTGTCTTCAAGGGCGCAGTATAGCAAATAGTGACACAACCCTGGAACAAAGAGGGGGAAAGGTAAGTCACACATGAATAATGAAGTAGAATAATAATTTATTGAAATGACAGGGGACATTTACCACCACAATAATAATTTTTACGCCAACCTGTTCGTTATAAATGGAGCTGTACTTGGCAAGATGTTTGTCTCTGCAACCAGCCCATCCCAGCAGTATGACAACTGGTTCCTTTGTTCCATGCCAGTGTCTTTCTAAAAGGAGAAAAACAAATCAGTTATCTGTTAAGTAAACTAACTGCATAACCAGGAAAACGAATTTAGCTAGCTAGCAAGCAGTCTTTGAGTCAGTCCAATTCAGCTATAATTGAATTATGGACAAACCTGCCAGTGCCCACGTTAACGTTGTCTAAATAGCTCATGGGTCTGTCTGACAGCTAACGTTAGCTAGATTAGTGTTGTTAGCTAGCCTAAGCAAGGCTAGATAAAGTGCTCACCCGAGATCAATGCATCTGGAAACACAATGTTATAGTCCATGCCATCATCTTCCATTCTGTAGCCGATTATATTACAGAACAATGAGCCCTTTTGCTATACGATTCATTTGGCTGATGCGCTGAACCTCAACGTTCTCGCAGGTTCGCTAGTCGCTACGGAAGTCAAGAGTTGTTCGTTCATTGTTTCTGATTGGTTCGTTTTCCCTTCCCTATACATTCAGTTCCATGTTCCTCCACGAGATGACAGCCAATGTCCATATTTGAGTTTTCAAGCTACAGTAGAAAACGAATCGAATATTTCACTCAGAATAACATGGGAATTATTTGACAACATTATGCAATCTGTGGAATAACAATTGATTTCGTTTGACCAAAATATATTTAGAGGTGTACCCTGTACCACATTATGTGATGAGTGTTGTAAATTAGTAGTGTGAAATGTGAAATAACTGTAGACTTCTAGAGTCAATGCATAGTAGAGGTAAATTAGTATTCACAGCTGGTGAAATTATTATATACGTTCAAACTACCATCAATATTCGAGTTAACACAGTCAAATATTGTACATTACACACACCCCATCAAAAACAAAAACATTAGTGTGTTGCATTCTTGTCCCTGAATGGAAGCCTCAGCTGTCAATCTGGACGTGAAAAAGGGGATCGCAGTTTTAGTGGGCGTGTTAAAGGCGGTACATGGTCAATCGGCTGTCTGCACTGACCGTGCAGCATTACGGTGATATGGTCATTCATACCTCTTGCGCTTCGCAGATAAGCGCAGAGCTGTTGTGAAGGAAGTTGTCAAGAAAGTGAGTTTATGTTTAGGTTGTACAGGACCTCCCGCCTTCACCGACCGTCAACCAATCATGTCAATGCGGACCCATCCACAATGTTAAAACATTTAAGAGGCGCACAGCGATGCGGCACAGAGCTCAATATGTGCTTCTGTGTGTCTCTGGGTACTCCGCAAAATTGCGTCACACCATCCATATGGCCTCCGACCACATTTTCGGATCAAGCATAAATTGGCTCTTAGGGGAGCCAGTCAACACTGCGTAGCAGAGCTGTCAAACGACTGAACTATCTTTAACCACTGCGATTGTGTTTTAATGAGAAAACAAATGCCACATATGGTGGTACCGCGAGTTTACATTACGATTTGAGGTAAGCTATAATTCGTGTAGTTAAGAGTTACTTCGGCGTTGGCTGCGTAACTTCTCGTTTGTTAGCAAAGTGGAGTGGCTACCGTTAACTAGCTTCTCATCTTCTCTTGTTGACAAACTAAACTAACGTTACCGAGACCAGCTAACTACAAGCAAGTTAGCCAACTGGCCGCTACTAGCTCGTGCATGGTGAGTAGACCGACTGGCCTGCAAACTATTGCAATGAGATGGAAGTAACTGAGTTTGGCCTGTCATTTCATCAAGTTGTTGTTGAAGAGTCCAACATCTCATCATCTTCATGACAAACGACAAGGTAAGAACTCTGGCTAGCTCTGCCAGCATGCGAAGTTTGCTAGCTAGGTAACGTTAACGTTGGCGGATGAAGCCTGCCACTCAGTATGTGTCCGTTTCGTAACTAACGTTAACGTGAGCTAGTTGGTCAGCTAGTTTAGCAAGCTAAAATAAGCTAACTAACGTCATCACGGAAAGTGAAACGCGTGGGGTAAACAGACCAACATTTGTAGTAGCTAGGTACCAGTAAAAACAAAGTTACTTTAATTAAATAGTTTCAACGTTGTAGCTAATGCAGTAACTCATTGTTTATAATGGAATATTGCACTGAACTATTCAAACGGCAAGTGTTCAGATAATTCTGGCCAGGTATTTGATTAACGTATTGTATCCGAACTCGTATTGTAGGTTATAAACATATGTCATCAGATCAGAAGAAACTGGTCCCTCCCCTATGAACAAGACTGGGTCATTATTTAAAATGTCAGGTATGCCGTTGCTGCCTCGGATACCCATCCTTTACATCTGACTGGGCTCTGATAGTGATAAAAAAAATTATGATCCCCCTTTTTCATGGGGATTCTTGATCTTGCGTTTCATCATAACCAGATGACCCTCCTGTTGGCGATTTAACAATAAACATATTTTATTGTAGCACATTTGAACAGCTGGATAGAGCACAAATACCTGGTGTCAGGCGACCACAGGGATGTCTAGGGCTTGACATTCTGGTAAAGATGCCAATGGCACACCGGACAAGTGCCAACCGAAAGCTACTGGCCCAAATAAAATGAACAAAATATTGTCCCGGGTCAGGATCTGTCAGGGAAGCAAATGATGCGCGCATAATTTCAATTGCAGGTTATTTTCTTTCATTTGGGCTGAGCAAGTAGCATACAAATTCAAGGTCTTTCAAATACTTTGTCATGCACTTAATTGTCAAACACCCGAAACAAATGAAAGCGGCTACATCTCATAAACATTTATCAGAAATTAAATCACAGAATAATTATTTTGAGCAGTAGAACTTCTAAATCGGCTACCATAACTTCATGGACTTTAAGCACCAAATAGCCTCGAGGAAATGTCAAGTTGGGCTATTCCATGATGAGTGAATTGCGCAAAGCAAATATTCAACTAAAACTGAACTTTTTATAGCTGGTTTGCATACCCATTCTTGATTATTGCCTTAGTATTTACTAGTATATATCATCATTTGGGACATCTTTCCTACCGCTGTTGGTGTCCTATCGAGTTGCTGCAATCTCAAATTAGGCTTTATTTGTGCAGCGCGCGTGTGATAAATAATCGACATGACGAACTAACAGTTTCATGAATTAATCCGTTTTTTTTATCAGTTATATAGCCTAGATTAAAAAATATTTAAAAAATAGCATTATTACAATATTTTGTCCAAGCGGGCCACTGACAGGGATTAGCAACTTGCCAGGAGGGTTTTCAAAACCTCCCGGGCAAGTCGAGCCCTGATGTCCCATGGGCATTTCCATCGAAGGACCCATGAGCACAAACGTGACGTTCATAGGACCATATATCAAATTGGGTGTCAAATGGAAGCTTAGTCTATGTTTTTGGGAAATGAAGGCATAAAGATATTTTTCAACCATTTTCCATTAAAAAAAAGAACAAGTAAAAGGCTTTGATTTCTGGATTAACAGATGAAAAAGGTGTTTTACCAAGAATCTACTAGAAAGCTCTGAAAAGGTATTCATCAAAACACAATGTTTACATAGTCCCCTGCCAACTAACATCAACACTTCCAATGCATTTGGAAAGTATTCAGACCCCTTCCCCTTTTCTGCATTTTGTTAAATTTTTCTTTCTTTCTTTACATTACAGCCTTACTGTAAAATTGATTGATTAGTATTATATTTTTAATCTACACACACTACCCCATAATGACAAAGTGAAAACAGGGTTTTAGAAATGTTTATCCTATTTACATAAGTATTCAGACCCTTTGATATGAGACTCAAAATTGAGCTCAGGTGCATCCTGTTTCCATTGATAATCATTGAGATGTTTCTACAACTTAATTGGAGTCCACCTGTTGTAAATTGATTTGACGTGCTTTGGAATGACAAACACTTGTCTATATAAGGTCCCATAGTTGACGGTGCATGTCAGAGCAAAAACCAAGTCATGAGGTCAAAGAAAGTCCGTAAAGCTTCAAGACAGGATTGTTTCGAGGCACAGATCTGGGGAAAGATGCCCAAATATTTCTACAGCATTGAAGGTCCCCAAGATCACAGTGGCCTCCATCATTCTTAAATGGAAGAAGTTTGGAACCACCAAGACTCTTCCTAGAGCTGGCCGCCTGACCAAGCTGAGCAATCGGGGGAGAGGTGACAAAGAACCTGATTGTCACTCTGACAGAGCGCTAGAGTTCCTCTGTGGAGATGTGTTTCATCTTGATGAAACCAAGATTGAACTATTTGGCCTGAATGCAAAAATTCTAAACATGTTTTTGCTTTGTCATTATGGGGTATTGTATGTAGATTGAGGATGTTTAAAAAAAAAAAGATATATGTGTGTCTTGTGCCCTGTAATTCCATTACCAAAAGCACACACATCTTTAAGATCTTTAATCATTTCGCTCCCTGATGTGGAGGGAGGATAATACATGTTCACAGAAGTAACAAGTAATGGTAGACCTGATTTAGTTATAGTGATTTTACTGATATCAATTTTGTTTATGAATTATTAAGTGATTTAAAACAAGTTGGTAACACAATTACCAAAATATCTGTAACGAAATTACTGCAACTGAATTGGCTACAATGGGAAATCATAGTCACAAACCACAGTTGGGTCACCTGCTACTCTCCTCCCTTCCACTGGCATACTGTGACGTTCAGCTCATTACTGTTTTCTTTCTTTCTATTGTCTGGTGGTCAAACTACGATTCACCGCACATAGTCGGAGTCTGGACAACCCTTCCCTCTACCTCTCTCTTTCCAGTTAATGTCAACTCTCACAGCTCTTAGTGACACCTACCCATGAGCCCCCTCTCTTTCCAGTTACTGTAACCAGCATCCTCACCCACTGAGAACCGGACGTCCATGGATGTTGACATTTGTTCGGTCCACCCTGGCCTTGACGTTAGCGTCCACAGACGGACCGGACTGGACCGAATCTGAACCTATTATAGAAGTATGTTTCACAAGTTTGGATAGCAAAGCAGAGTACAGTACAATGCAGTAGTACAGTATATTGTACTGAAATATACAGTACTGAACTCTGCTCTGCTGTACTACACTGTACTCAACTGTGCTGTGATGTCCAAACTTGTGAAACATGAGGAGAATGACATTCATATCCACACTTATGCATATCTGTGTAGAATAGAACTGGTAAACATGATGTAATTCTGTTACCGGGTGTAAATCCACTTCACTTACTGTAGTTCAATAACCAAACTATATATATTTTAAACTCAAGGTGCCATGTCATAGTTGGCATCCCATTCTCTCTGCAGACGTACACTACATGGCCAAAAGCATGTGAACACATGCTCGTCGAATATCTCATTCCAGAATCATGGGCTTTAATATGGAGTTGGTCCCCCCCCCCCCTTTTGCTACTATGACAGCCTCCACTCTTCTGGGAAGGATTTCCACTAGATGTTGGAACATTGCCGTGGGGACTTGCTTCAATTAAGCCACAAGCATTAGTGAGGTCAGGCACTGATGTTGGGTGATTAGGTCTGGCTCACAGTTGGCGTACCAATTCATCCTAAAGGTGTTTGATGGGTTTTGAGGTCAGGGCTTTGTGCAGGCCAGTCAAGTTCTTTGGAGATTGCGTGGCTGTGTGCTTTATTTTATACACCTGTTGGTGACATGTGGTTGAAATATCTGAATCCACTCATTTGAATGGGGTGTCCACATACTTTTGGTGATGTAGTGTATTTTAATCTTAATTCGTAGCAAATATTTATGTTTTTGTAAAATGTGGTTGCGTAAAAGCAATAGGGTCCAGCTGCGACCATCTCTCAGGGCAGTCATCCACAGGGTCTCTATGCTTCCACCTACTGAGATGGCATCGCTCAGTGCATCTCTCAAGAAGAGTGGGTGTTTCGAATGGAACCATATAAGGAGAACTGGGGGTTTCAAACAGTCTTTTAACAGTAGGCGCTGGAATTCCATGAATTACTAGAACCGCCATGACTTGATATTTCAATGATTGTTATTTCAAATATTCAATAATAACTTGCATTTTTAAAAATGTAAGGTAGCTAACGTTAGCTAGCATTTACATTTACAGTATACTAAACCTTACACACATTGCTACCGATAGGTAATGTTCAAAGACGCAGCTCACAGTGAGTGAATAGACATATTCTTTTTTTGCAAAACTGAAATGTCTTACTGTCAACTCTGCAGGCCATGACTGATGTCCGATAACCCAAACAATGTCTTGAGTGGTACCTTTCAAACCCCCCACTTCTCAATATGATTCTTTTTGACTCCCCCACTTTTCCTGAGAGATGCATTGAGTGATGACATATCAGTAGGTGACATTATAGAGACCCTGAGGGATGACTGCTCTGAGAGGTTGTAGCTGGACCCTTCTCATTAAAAGGGAGATGTTACCAAAGTTTGCATCTGCACAGTTCTAGTGTTATCAAGATACCAGTATTGCGATAATAAATGCCATTTAGCAGACACTTTCATCCAATCATGCTTGCATACATGTTACATATGGGTGGTCCCGGGAATCAAACCCACTATCCTGTCGTTACAAGACATGCTCCACCAACTGAGTTACAAAGGACCACTGCGATACCAGATTTTCCGCTTCGTGTTTTGCTTCCTTTCTTCCTAGTATTGTGATACTGGTATTGTGACCACACAATACCATTCATCCACAAAAATAGATTTTGTATATATATATTTTTTTCTGTGGAAATCATTGTAGTCCTTGTGCATGGATTTGTTAAACTTTGAAATGAATGTTGTTTTTTGGCATACATTTCAAAGTTTAAATCCGTTACTGTGGAATTGCCCTCATCTGTAATTTTGTCATTAGTGGCCCATTGTAAAATTCCTCTACTTCCTCCAGTTGAGACTGATTTATCGCTTTGGAAAAATACATTATGTTCACACAAGCCTACAGTGCCTTCAAAGTATTCATACCCCTTGACTTATTCCACAATATGTGACCAGTTTGAATTCAAAATGGTTTCAGTTGAGAAGAAAATCTCACCCATCTACACTCAATACCCCATAATGACAAAGTGCAAATGTATTGAACATTAAATACAGAAATCTCATTTGCATAAGTATTCACACCCCTGAATCAATTCTTTGTAGAAGCATCTTTGGCAGCGATTACAACCGTTGGTGTTTCACAGTCTCTAAGACCTTTCCATACCTGGATTGTGCAACATTTGCCCCTTTTTTTTTTTTTTTTTTACATTTTCAAGCTCTGTCAAATTGGTTGTTGATCATTTGCTAGATAAACTCTACGGCAAGATCTGAAAATGATTAAGTCAAAACTGTAACTCTGCCACACAGGAATATTCACTGTCTTCTTGGTAAGAAACTCCAGTGTATACAAGTGTTTGTTATTATCCTGCTGAAAGGTGAATTGATCTCCCAGTCTCTGTTGGAAAACAAACTTAACTAGGTTTTCCTCTAGGATTTTACCTGTGCTTAGCTCCATTTTTTTTTTTTTTATCCTGAAAAATTCCCCAGTCCTAACGATTACAAGCATTCCCATAACATGATGCAGCCACCATTGAGCTTGAAAATATGGAGAGTTGTACTCAGTAATGTGTTGTATTGAATTTGCCCCAAACAACTTTTTTTGTGTCCTGAATACAAAATGTTAATTGCTTTGCCACATTTTTTGCAGTATTACTTTAGTGCCTTGTTGCAAACAGGATGCATGATATGTAATATTTTTTTTATTCTGAACAGGATTCCTTTTTTTCACTCTGTCAATTAGGTTAGTATTGTGGAGTAACTACAACATTGTTGATCAATCCTGATGTAACTGTTACATCATTGGCCTCATGGTAAAATCCCTGAGCGGTTTCCTTCCTCTCTGGCAACTGAGTTAGCAAGGATGCCTGTGTCTTTGTAGTGACTGGGTGTTTTTGATACACCATCCAAAGTGTAATTATTGACTTCCCCATGCTCAAAGGGATATTCAATGTCAGGTTAAATATATATATATTTAAAAAACCTATCTATCAATAGGTGCCCTTCTTTGCGAGGCATTGGAAAATCTCCTTGGTCTTTGTGGTTGAATCTGTGTTTTGAAATTCACTGCTCGGCTGAGGGACCTTACAGATAGATAATTGTATGTGGGGTACAGAGATGAGGTAGTCATTCAAAAATCATGTGACCTGTTAAGCACATTTTTACTCCTGAACTTATTTAGGCTTACCATAACAAAGGGTTTGAATACCTATTGACTCAAGCCATTTCAGCTTTTCATTGAACTTTTTTTATTCTCTCAAAAAAATACAATTCCACTTTGACATTATGGGCTATTGTGTATAGGCCAGTGACAAATCTAAATGTCATCCATTTCAAATTCAAGCTATAACACAACAAAATGTGCACAAAGTCCAGGGGTGTGAATATGTTCTGAAGGCACTGTAGTTTTCTCACCAGCTACAAAATGTAGGTTGCTGCTGAGATGCTAGGGAGTGAGGGAAGAAAGGGTTCAGACTGGAGAAGTCATGAATTCACTATCTGCATTATTGATATGACGCTGTTAAGTGTTTCTGCTTTGAATGAAGGGAAATTTATCATTTTAGTGACATTTATGACTTGTTCTTGTGAACCCAGACGACTAGGCCTAGCAGCAATTGAAATGGAAAAACAGCCCTCATATGTTATACATCTGTTCTGCTTCTGAAAAGCAGATTTACTAAAATAGCTGCTTTAAACATTCTTGGCAGACTGAGTCTGATCATTGTCATACACTTGCAAAATGGCAAAAAATGCCTTTAGTAATGGAGGAGGATAACATCCTTTTAAGGGTACGGCTGGAGCAGCAAAAAGATCCCAGAACTAGTCCAGTAACTTTGGATGATTTGATTTCAGTTGTTTTCATTTGGGATTGGATGGGGGGTGGGAATCACATGAGGTTGAATTAAGAATAGCATTCTTCTCCCAAAGTTTTTAATAGCTTCTCTCTAGTCTCTAACTCAAGGAAAGGGGAGGACAGCAGAATAATCCAGAGACCTAGCCTAGTTACAACCAGCCCATCGAGTAAGCTCAATAGACCTGTGCATGCTGGGGAAATCAGGGGTCCTTAACAAGTGCTGGATGCTTCAAAGTACTAGTGCCATGTGAAAGGTCATCCTCGCCCTCACTCAGTCATTTAAATCAAAGGACTTCTTCCTATGGTCATTACTCTGGGGTTATTATGTCTCCTTGTGTTCCTGTACATGCTCCCTTGTTCGTTTAGGATCCCAGTCTTGGGCTTTGGCTTTATCTTGGCTTAATCTCATATAATTGGACAATCCATCCCTATTAGAGCCATTATTTGTAGGCTTGTCAGACCAGAGGCGGGTTAGGACTCCTGTCATGTGTGTCTAAGTAGATTGATCTTGTGTGAAGTAATGCTTTTGTCTTAGTATTTGAAAAAAGTTGGTAGAAATGTCAGAGGAATGTGATAAAATAGATTAGGCTCATTATCCCCCTCATGACAACACAGCTGTGTTCTGTTTAAATGAACGGAATGGTGATTAAAAAAACACACACACTGATTTATTATACTTCAGGGGTACATAAAACACCATGTTTTCCATACAGATACTAGCTGAAACGAACAGTGTTTTCTGGATTGTTATTTGTGTCCTGTGAACCATAAGCTTATACTGTACATTCTAAACTACAGGAAAGTACAAATATTATTAGCTGGCACCAAAGCACACAATTTTCTCAGTCTGCCTGCTGAGAATGGATTTTGGTGTTTCCTTCCTCTTAGGGCTGTAAAGGGTTGCCAAGCAGTTATCGAAAATGTGAAACCTTCATGGAGAAGTCCCCCACAGAGTTACCAGTGAAGAGACAATGATGGATCGGAACAAGCGCAACTCCATTGCCGGCTTCCCCTCCATGAGGCCAGACCGTCTTGATGACCTGGATGGTGGAGGGGAGTGGGCCCCGTCTCAGGTGGGAAGAGTGTGCCCCTCATCCTACCGCGCCCTCATCAGTGCCTTCTCCTGCCTGACGCGCCTTGATGACTTCATCTGCGAGTGGATTGGCTCCGGCTTCTTCTCAGAGGTCTACAAGGTGGGTTTATGTTATGATTGACCTGAAATGCAAGAGTTTTATGGTAGGTAGGTGGTACTGGTAGGTAAATAGTAGATTGTGTGAGGACTGCTTATTCATTCATATCAACGTATGGTTTAGGCTAGCAGAAAAGCTATGGTATGTCATCACCAGGATTACTTAAATATATAATCTCACACCCTGAGATGTCTCAGCCCTCATTCTGTTATTAAACCTCAGTGTGCGGTGCAGAATACATTGAGCGAGTGACGAGGAGACGGCAACCAACCAAGAGGACTTTTTATTTATTTTATTTAACTAGGCAAGTCAGTTAAGAACAAATTATTTATTACAATGACCGCCTAGGAACAGTGGGTTAACGGTCTTGTTCAGGTGCAGAACGTCAGAAATTTACCCTGTCAGCTCGGGGATTCGATCTGGAAACCTTTCGGTTACTGGCCAACGCTCTAACCACTAGGCTACCTGCCGCCCCTATCGCCATAGTAAACTAATAGCTACCATAGCGAGGTTGATGACGTAGTACCTATCTTGACTGCATCAAACTGGGAGAAGCTAGTTAAGCTATCTAATGTGAGCTAATTGAGGCTGCAAAGCGTTTTTTAAAATTGCAAGCACATTCTCATCCTACAGTTACAAATAACAATCCGTTCAGAATATTAAGTAGTACTCCGCCTGTTGGCGTCTTAGTCGTTGTAGCCTATCGTTCTCCTTTAACTTTTAATTCTGTCACTTCCATTGATTAGATACTTTTGGTCATGTAGTGTATATGGACACCTGTTTGTCGAATATCTCTTTCCAAAATCATGGGTATTAATATGTAGTTGGTCCCCCCCCTTTGTTGCTATAACAGCCTCCACTCTTCTGGGAAGGATTTCCACTAGATGTTGGAGTATTGCTGCGGGGACTTGCTTCCATTCAGCCACAAGCATTAGTGAGGTCGGGCATTGATGTTGGGTGATTAGGCCTGGTTCGCAGTTGGTGTACCAATTCATTCTGAAGGTATTTGATAGGGTTGAGGTCAGGGCTCTGTGCAGGCCAGTCAAGTTCTTCCACGCCGATCTCAACGAACAATTTCTGTATGGACATCGCTTTGTGCACGTGGCTGTTGTCATGCTGAAACAAGAAAGGGCCTCCCCCAATCTATTGCCATACAGTTGGAAGCACAGAATCGTCTACTCTAGAATGTCATTGTATGCTGTAGTGTTAAGATTTCCCTTCACTGGAACTAAGGGGCCTCACCCGAACCATGGAAAAACAGCCCTAGACCATTGTTCCTCCTCCACCAAACTTTACAGTTGGCACTATGCATTCGGGCAGGTAGCGTTCTCCTGCATCTGCCAAACCCAGATTAATCCGTCAAATTGCCAGATGGTGATTCATCACTTCAGAGAACGTGTTTCCACTGCTCCGGAGTACAATGGCGGCAAGCTTTAGACCACTCCGCCCGACGCCTGGCATTGCGATCTTAGGCTTGTGTGCGGCTGCTCGGCCTTGGAAACCCATTTTATGAAGCGCCCAACGAGTAGTTTTTGTGCTGACGTTGCTTCCAGAGGTGGTTTAGAACTCGGTAGTGAGGGTTGTAATCGAGGACAGGCAAATGTTTAAATTTTTTACAAATTTTTACTCGCTTCAGCACTCGGCAGTCCCTTTCTGTGAGCTACCAATGTTTGTCTATAAAGATTGCATGACTGTGTGCTTGATTCTATACACCTGATAGCAACGGTGTACGGAAATAGCCGAATCCATTAATTTGAAGCTGTGTCCACATACTGTGTGTGTTTATTTATACATACTCACTCACTACTGTTCAAAAGTTTGGGGTCACTTAGAAATGTCCTTGATTTTGAAAGGAAAGCACATTTTGTTTTCATCCATTTTTAAAATAGCATCAAATTGATCAGAAATACAGTGTAGACATTGTTAATGTTGTAAATTACCTTTGTAGCTGAAAACAGCTTTTTTTAAATAATTTTTTAAACCAACAAAAAAAACATTTATGTATTATCTACATAGACATACAGAGGCCCATTATCGGTAACCATCACTCCTGTGTTCCAATGGCACGTTGTGTTAGCTAATCCAAGTTTATCATTTTAACAGGCAAATTGATAATTAGAAAACCCTTTTGCAGTTATGTTAGCACAGCTGAAAACTGTTGTGCTGATTTAAAGAAGCAATAAAACTGGCCTCCTTTAGACTAGTTGAGTATCTGGAGCATCAAATCAAATGTTATTGGTTACATGCGCCGAATACAACCGGTGTAGACCTTACAGTGAAATGCTTACACTCATGAGCCCCTAACCGACAGTGCAGTTTAAAAAATACAGATAATAAGAGAAATGAAGCTGGCAGCTTCAATAAATAGTACCCGCAAAACACCAGTCTCAACATCAACAGTGAAGAGGCGACTCCGGAATGCTGACCTTCTAGGCAGAGTTCCTCTGTTCAGTGTCTTGGTCTTTTGCCCATATGAATCTTTATTTGTATTGGCCAGTCTGAGATATGGCTTTTTCTTTGCAACTCTGCCTAGAAGGCCAGCATCCCGGAGTTGCCTTTTCTCTGTTGACGTTGAGACTGGTGTTTTGCGGGCACTATTTAATGAAGCTGTCAGTTGAGAACTTGAGGCAGGCGTCTGTTTCTCAAACTAGACACTCTTATGTACTTGTCATCTTGCTCAGTTGTGCACTGGGGCCTCCCACTCTCTATTCTGGTTAGAGCCAGCTTGCTCTCTTCTGTGAAGGGAGTAGTACAGTGTTGTACGAGATATTCAGTTTCTTGGCAATTTCTCGCATGGAATAGCCTTCATTTCTCAGGACAAGAATAGACTGACGCGTTTCAGAAGAAAGGTCTCTGTTTCTGGACATTTTGAGTCTAATCAAACCCACTGATGCTCCAGATACTCAACTAGTCTGAAGGCCAGTTTTATTGCTTCTTTAATTAGGACAACAGTTTTTAGCTGTGCTAACATAATTGCTAAAGGGTTTTCTGATGATCAGCCTTTTTAAAATGATCAACTTGGATTAGCTAACACACCGTGCCATTGGATTACAGGACGGATGGTTGCTGATAATGGGCCTTTGTATGCCTATGTAGATATTCCACAAAAAATCTGTTGTTTCCAGCTACAATAGTCATTTACAACATAAACAATGTCTACGCTGTATTTCTGATAAATTTTATGTTATTTTAATAGACAAAAAATTTGCTTTTCTTTCAAAAACAGGGACATTTCTAAGTGACCCCAAACCTTTGATCGGTAGTGTAACATACATACAGTACCAGTGAAACGTTTGGACACAGCTACTCATTCAAAGGTTTTTCTTTATTTTTACTATTTTCTACATTGTAGAATAATAGTGAATACATCACAACTATGAAATAACACATGGAATCATGTAGTAACCAAAAAAGTGTAAAACAAATCAAAATGTATTTTCGATTCCTTAAAGTAGCCACGTTTTGCCTTGATGACAGCTTTGCACATTCTTGGCATTTTCTCAACCAGCTTCACCTGGAATGCTTTTCCAACAGTCTTGAAGGAGTTCCCACATGCTGAGTACTTGTTGGCTGCTTTTCCTTCACTCTGCGGTCCAACTCATCCTAAGCCATCTCAATTGGGTTGAGGTCATGTGATTGTGGAGGCCAGGTCATCTAAAGCAGCACTCCATTACTCTGTGGTCAAGTAGCCCTTACATAGCCTGGAGGCGTGTTGGTTCATTGTCCTGTTGAGAAACAAATGATAGTCCCACTAAGCGCAAACCAGATGGGTTGGCTTATCGCTGCAGAATGCTGTGGTAGCCATGCTGGTTAAGTGTAGCTTGAATTCTAAATAAATCAATGACAGTTTCACCAGCAAAGCACCCCAACACCATCACATCTCCTCCTCTATGCTTCACGGTGGGAACGACGCATGCAGAGATCATCCGTTCACCTTCTCTGCGTCTCACAAAGACAGTGGTTGGAACCAAAAATCTCAAATTTGGACTCATCAGACCAAAGGACAGATTTCCACCGGTCGAATGTCCATTGCTCATGTTTCTTGGCCCAAGCAAGTCTCGTCTTCTTATTGGTGTCCTTTTAGTAGTGGTTTTCTGAGCAGTTGATGTCGGTTACTTGAACTCTGAAGAATTTATTTGGGCTGCAATCTGAGGTGCAGTTAACTCTAACAGAGGTAATTCTGGGTCTTTCTTGTGATAGTCCTCATGAGAGACCGTTTCATCAGAGCTTGATGGTTATTGCGACTGCATTTTAAGAAACTTTCAAAGTGATTGAAATGTTCTGTATTGACTGACCTTCATGTCTTAAAATAATGATGGACTGTTGTTGCCATAATATGGACTTGGTCTTTTCCCAAATAGGGCAGTCTTCAGTATACCTTGTCACAACATAACTGATTGGCCCAAAGTTAACAAGGCACACCTGTCAATTTAAATTAATTCCAGGTGACTACCTCATGAAGCTGGTTGAGAGTGCCAAGAGTGTGCAAAGCTGGCAAGGCGAAGGCTGGCTACTTTGAGGAATCTCAAAGATATTTTGATTTAACACTTTTTTTTTTTCTTCTTTTAGTTACTACGTGATTTAAATTTGTATTTTCCTATTTTTGATGTCTTCACTATTATTCTCCAATGTCGAAAATAGTACAAATAAAGAGAAACCCTTGAATGAGTAGGTGTCCAAACATTTGTGTGTGTGTGCGCATGCATGTATACATTTCTCTTTTTAAACGCGCAGAGGCTCTGACTGTAGCCTATTGTCGCTTTGAGGACTTATGATTGGGCAACAAAAACAAGCTAAATGCACCACTACACTTTCGTGAAAATCAAGAGCAGCGGCATAAATGATCCAATTTCTCCCTTGCGCACGCACAGCAGTCGCGTTCTGATTTGTACAGGCCCTTCCGGATAAGTCAGTTAAAATGACACATACCCGTATCAATCAGATCCAACCCAAACCTGTGACATTATTTAGAATTCTGGATTGGGTCTCAGGTATTCGGGTACAGGTGGATCCGTGAACACCTCTAGCACACAGATACTGTGGCCGCTCCTTATTACATTGATCTAGGCTATTGTCTCACAATCGACTGATATGGAACGTGCGAAAAGGGCTGAAGAGGTTTATGATGGCGACTAGACGTTAGGCTACAATGGCTGTCTAAGTGCTATATCGTCTGTTACACTAACAACCTGACAGGGTTGGTACTTCAACAGATATGGCTGTTGAGGTTAGATGTTCATCTCCTTTACTGACATTTTGAGATCATGTTATCTACATTCACTTTTGGTGTAACCCACATTGTAATTTCCTCCAACCAGCGTCAGCGCTCATGAAAGTGACTTTTACTTTCAATGAGGGACTTTCAATTATTTATAGGCTATAGACTTCAGCTTCACCTACTGAAAAGTCGGAGTCAGGGCATTCTATATTGATGTTGTCACAACCACCACAATGTCAGCACTTTCTATCTTATGCCTCTATCTTAGTCATACTATTTCCTTTCCATCTGTATGTATGAGTCAATGCATACTGATGGACTGGAAATAGAATTCAGATTAGTTTCTTAGCTCAAACAGGAAACTAGCCTAATTACAGAAAGGAATAGAAGTGTTGCTATGTCTGGAGCTGTGATGCACAGTAATCTAATGGCCGCTTCAGAGCATGGCCACAGTGGTCTGCCTTAGAACTACTCAATCACTGCTCATTGGAGTCAAAGGGTTAATGCAAAGGACCCAGTGCTGACTTGGTGGGGGAAGGGGAGCGTGTAGGGTCCTGCCCCAGGCTGCCTGAGGGGGCTGTCATCACACCATGTATTTTAGGGAGGGAATGCCCATCCAACCTGAATATGACTGGGGCCTTTACAAATAGTCCTTGTTGAACAAACCTTAAGAAAAAGCTTCCTTTATTCACACTCACATGTTTTAAAAGGTGCTGTTTAATCCTTGGGGCCATTAATATTGTTATATTGCAGCTGTTTCCTCAAGTCAAAATGATGACTTCAGCTCTATTAGTACAACAATATTTACCCTCGTTGCTTCTCACTTGCAATATTGACCCTCGTTGCCTCAGACTTGCTTCTCTAAATGCTTAACGGACACAAATGTTTCCTGTGTAATGAGAGTTCCATATTTGTCTAAGCAAGGGGACAATGGATCTACATAAAATAAAAAATATAATGATCTGTTTGTCTTCGACTGTGTGTCCTGTCTACAGGGCTAGGTATTGAGGAGGCTAGCTGGATTGATGGAACAGATTGGAGGTGCAGGGTCTTGCTGGGGCAACATTATGGGTCTTTGTTTGAGCCAGGCTGCACTCTCTCTCTCCTGGTGGGCAGAGGATGGGAGTGGGGGAGGTGGTCTAGAAGAGGCCATCTGCTGCCTGCTCCTCTCCTACATGGAAGACTAGCTGCACCTTTGTATTAGAACTTCAAGAGTGGCTAAAGAAGCACTATGAACTGGATACTCATCCAAGTGCTATGTAAATAAGGCCTAGATCGGCCTGCTTCCCTTTTCTGTACCTCAAACTTCCTTTTATCTCCGCTCTCCAACAAATGTAACCTGTAAACTAGCTATATAACCAGATAGGCATTGTATCTGTTACTGTACTCGCAGACCGACCTGAGTTGAGACTTTAACTTCTTATTCACTGGTTTCAGTGTCTTAATATTTCATCTGGAGGAAGTGAGCAGTAGCAGATACAGCTTATTTTTCTCACCCTGACTCATAACTTCCTGTGGTTGTTATGGCTTTGAGGAAGCAAATAAAACTATTTCCCAACGATCAGATTGATGTTTGTATTGTTGTAGTTAGAAAAGTGTTCTGCCTTCTCTGCCAAAGAAAAGGGTTACATTTTAGGTAGTTGTGATAGGCTAACACCTAGGTTACATATCACAACATTCATATTCTTGGCCTCGGCTCAGTATTCTTTCTAGTGCACCAATGTGTGGATGAAAGCCAGCCACTCATCTTTGATCACATTGGAGTTAATGCTGCAAGGAAGGCCAGTGACTGACCTAATTCACAGGAGAAATGGACTGTTTTATTACCCGTTGTTATGGTTCTGAATGTGGAAGGACATTCATTTTGCTGCAGAAAGAGAACCTTTCTCCATGATCTTGGAATAACGATAATAGAGAAGTGTCCCCATGATAAGGGAATATTGATAAGGGAATGGTAGTGTTAAAGAGAAGCATTCCGATAATGCCTAAATGACCGGATTGTTGTGTTTGTTGCAGGTGCGCCACAGAGTGTCGGGCCAGGTGATGGCTCTGAAGATGAACAAACTGAGCAGTAACCGCGCCAACATGCTGAGAGAGGTCCAACTGATGAACAGACTGTCCCATCCCAACATCCTCAGGTGACCTCCAGGAAATGAAACATCTGTTCCACTACATTTTGGACAGTTGATTTTTTTTTTTTTTTTGGCACAGCACCATCCTCAATATTTTTTGTTTGAATATCAATCTGTCCTTTTGGAGAAACGGAACTAAAATGCCTTCTGCGATATTATACAATTCTTTTTCATTCTTGGTCAGTTACTGATTAAATTATTCCAGCTTTTTAATAACAATCTCAAGGGGCTGCTCAAAAAATGGGTACAATACAGGGCTGGAAAAGTTCAGTTATGGTGCCATATTCAGAAATGGTGTCATTTTCTTACTGACTAATGGCCTAATCCCCTTTTTTTCGAGAAAGTGACTCTTAAGTCATTTGTGAATCCTTCATCTTTGAAAGATACTTTGATCTGTAGCTTTCTGTCAAAATTACATTAGCCTCCCCTTTAATGGAATCAGTGGGGTAATAAATAATATGATGAACTGGGTGGTTCGAGCCCTGAATGCTGATTGGCTGAAATCCGTGGTATATCAGAACGTATACCACAGGTATGACAAAACATTTTATTTTTACTGTTCTAATTATGTTTGTAATCACTTTTTATAATAGCAATAAGGCCCCCTGGGGGTTTGTGGTATATGGCCAATATTCCACGGCTAAAGGCTGTCTCCAGACACTCAGTGTTGCGTCGTACATAAGAACAGCCCTTAACACACCCCCTCATGCCTTATTGCTTAAAAATATGCCATTTAGCAGACTCTTTTATCCAAATTACAGTAATACGTGCATACATTTTACGTATGGGGTGTGACCTTGATCTCCGCTGTTCCACAGTATTTAACAATGGATTTTCTGGAACAGCCTGAGTTTGAATTTCATTGACATTAATTCCCTTATGAGGAACAACCTTTCCCTTTTCACGTCTCACCAAAGCCGTTTATTTTCATATTAAGTTGGGAGCCTGCAAAATCGGCACACATACATATTTGACCAAACTCCTCATGATAGAACAAATAGTTTGGGATTTATTATTGTATGACAATGTTTTATGTTGTCATGGACAATAATATGGAACAATCTGAATTTCCTATCCTCAAATGGATTAGGCTGACCTAGGCTTTGCATGATACACTACAGAGCTCACATTCTGCTGTAGGTGGTGGGTAGGAAAGAGATGGTCTGTGCGTGCTGTGTTACAATCACAGCTTTGTGGTGGTTGGCTGACGAGAATTCTGAGGGGTTCTTTGTCTGAAAAACCCTTCGAAGAACCCTCTGTCTCGCATTTATTGGGTCATAACTCAGGGTCGCCAACACTCGCTGTGTGTACAGCCTGGCTCGTGTGTTAGGATATTCATACAACCAGTTTGTCATTTCCAAAAACAGACGGCCTTGACTGTGACTCCAGCCTCTTAAGATTTGGATGCAGTGGCTCAAAAAAAAGAGGGAGAAAAAGAGATGGAATGTGGGTCAGGAGAGTGAGCCTCGTTTCCCCCTAGAAATGACTTTCTTGTTTGCACTGCTCTTGTTGGGTCTTTTCTTCCAGTGCAGAAGTATTTAACCACCAAGAGACTTGTCATTTTGCTCTCGAAAGGACTTTGCTGTCGTCCTTGGACCAGATAATTAACTTTTTTGAGCTACATATAGACCCACTCAAATCTTAAACTCTAGACCCCATAGCTTAGCTTTGTCATGTCAACATGAGAAGAGCATAACAGGAGAGCCATAAATATGCATCCACCACATGTCTCTCATGGTATTTTGTGGTAAATCTACTGAACCACAATATAAACGCAACAATTTCAATGATGTTACTGAGTTATAGTTTATTTAAGGAAATTAGTCCCTTTTTTAATTTTTTTATCATTGGGCCCTAATATATGGATTTCCCATGACTGGGCAGGGGTGCAGCCAAGGGTGTTCAAACTGTAGAACCCAGTTCCTACATTTGAATTTAAAAATGTATTTTATCAAACAAAACTATGCTACATTTTATCTTTTGTAAATTGGACAGTGCAGTTAGATTTAACAATAATTTAAGCTTTCTGCCCATATAAGACATGTCTATGTCCTGGGGAATGTTCTTGTTACTTACGATGTCATGCTAATCACATTAGTGCACGTTAGCTCAACCGTCCCGGGGGGGGGGGGGGGGGGCGATCCCGTAGAAGTTAATTGAAGACAGAAATAATTGTCCGTTTCATTAGCTGTCCGGGTGGCTGGTCTCAGCCGATCCCGCAAGTGAACAAGCCGGAAGTGGAGGTCCTGGGCTGGCGTGGTTACACGTGGTCTGCGGTTATGAAGTCGGTTGGATGTACTGCCAAATTCGCTCAAACGACGTTGGAGGCAGCTTATGGTAGAGAAATAAATATTTGATTCTCTGTCAACAGCTCTGGTGGACATTGTGTGGCAACTGCACATTTTAGTGGCTTTGTATTGTCCCCAGTACAAGGTGCACCTGTGTAATGATCATGCTGTTTCTTCAGCTTCTTCATGTGCCACACCTGTCAGGTGGCTGGATTATCATGGCAAAGGAACAATTCTCACTAACAGGGATGTAAACACATTTGTGTGCACAATTTGACAGAAATAAGCTTTTTTGTTCGTATGGAAAATGTCTGGGCTTTTTTATTTTTTATTTCAGCTCATGAAATGTTCATTATACATAGAAACAATAACTGACTGATGTCTTTGTCTTCCTCTAGGTTCATGGGTGTGTGTGTTCAGGAAGGCCAGCTCCATGCTCTGACTGAGGTAAGAGGAACCACTGTCTTTGTGACTTAGAGCCTTGTATAGATGGCCTACACCTCAGAAACATGACTGCACCGCTTGCTGTCGTGTTTCAGGTCGGGATGTTGGCACACTGTTTAATTCTGTTTTTCCATCCACTCTATCATGGAATGTGATTCTAGAAACATGATGGGTTTTCTAGCATCAGTATAGGCCTAAATGCTTTTTACTTGTAATGTAGCTAATACTGTCATATTGCTCATTGAGTCCTGTTGCAGTATGGTCAGCTTGTTATGTAATGCAAGTCTCAGATAAGTATAACCCACTGAAAGGTGACCTCATAGCCATGATTATAATGAAAAGGTATTGTGAATTTTTATCCAGGGTTTTTCTTCAGGTGAACACTAAACAGTGCCGCTTCGCCCAGAAGGACAGCAACCTGTAATTGAAAGAACCTTGTGTTTCCCTGCATAGTTTACATGTGAGCAAATAAAGCTGTTGATGTTCTCAATGAAAAGCCAGGGGATGGGTTCCATTAGGGCTAAGGGTTATGTTTTATATTTCTGTCAAATTGTGCACAAAATAGCTTGACCTATCTGTGTGACTGAGTTGGTGTGTCCATGTAATCCAAATAGATAGCCCTGTGCTAATGATAAGCGTCGATTAGTAAGGGGAGTAGCTTTACGACTGACTGCCCCATCTGAGCCCAAGCACTCGTGTGAAGTGAATGATAGCAGGAAGTTATCCAATATGTGGATCCATGGAGATGAAGACTGGGAGAGAGGGGAAACTTCTCACCCACCAGTCTCCTGGGGCTGTGGTGTCAGCAGCCTCGAGCCAGGCTGTGAATACTGAAAACATGGCATCATGGGGTTATGTTCTGCTGCTACTGCTGTATAAACAGAACTAGCTGCTAGCTACCAGCACTGTCTGCATCTTGGCCTTGGCAACGGGCCTGACGAGTCTCCATGGTAGGAAATGAAGAGTCAAGTTACCGTGCAGCCACAGGCTTAGAGATGCAATCACTCATCAGGGCTCTATAGTGTGACCATTTTATTCCCACATATGCCTAAATATTTTGCTGTGTGACCTAGAATCTTAATTTAGGAGGACCAGT
The DNA here is from genome assembly GCF_002021735.2 of Oncorhynchus kisutch. Classification (NCBI taxonomy): domain Eukaryota; kingdom Metazoa; phylum Chordata; class Actinopteri; order Salmoniformes; family Salmonidae; genus Oncorhynchus; species Oncorhynchus kisutch. The sequence goes on from NC_034203.2 coordinate 21,391,083, forward strand.
GCGCCTAGAAAAATGAAGGATTGTAGCTTTATTACTTCATATTTTTCATTGTGTTCGTACATTTCTTAGTGTGCCTACATTTTTCCATTTAGAATCACTTGCTCCTTGTAAAGCCCTGCTCCTCCGATCAAAACACCCTTTGACTCCGCTGGCCCTGCCAGGGCCCATCGGGTTGGCACAGTAACCTCTGCTCTGCTTCCCACTGCCTGACAGACCTCGTTTACACATTAGGCAAAGACCGATTAGGAGCATTATAATCTGGGTAATCCATGAGCCACTGGGGGGATTAGACCATTATTTGAAGCTGCTCGCAGTGGTCACAAGAGACAATTAATTCCCATTTCCTTTCTGGCTTTCTTAGCTTTAATTCAGGAAGGCTCAGGGAAAGCCTCGTCTTCAGCAAAGTGTATCAGTTAATGATTTCTAAGAGTTGCACCTGCCTAGAACAGTGTTTTATGCATGTTAGTTGTTTTGGATATTGTCCAGGCCTAGGCTACTAAGTAAGATGACCTTTTTCAACATTAAACCGGTCTTCTCTTGAGATTCAAGTCATGTTTAGTTTTACTGCAAGATATGAATTACCACAATGTTTGTTAAAATGATGTATTTTAGTGTCTCTGCTGCTATGGACACTTAGGGTAATATGGATGATCTATCCCATTAACTGTTTTGCCTGTCAATCAATCACTGTGGGTGAGACATTGATGGAAGGCAGTAGATTACTAATCTAGACAGAAAAAAATAGTCTAGTCTACCCTTTCAATGTAGTTTATTGTGGTTAAAATCTCAGAAAATGTTGTGTTCTGTCAAGTAACATATTGTTTCTCAATAGGGAATCTATTTAAGAAAATACAATTATGCAAAAAATTTCTGATTTTGTGCACCTCCGCTTTTATACAAAGTCAGGTGCCCATGAATAGACCGACAGGTATGATTTGAACAATAAAACAGGTGTTAAACATGAGTTTGTTCTGTGTAGAAAAGCCCAATCAACTCTTCTGACGACAAAAGTTTACCAACAATGATGACAGCCTATATGGTGTAGGTGAGAGCCCTGGCGAAAGCCCTGGGAGAATAACCTCTCCCTCAACAGCAGAGAGCGCACGCCCCCACCACATTGAGGCCACAGTGGAGAGGGTCAAAAGCTTCAAGTTCCTCAGCGTGCACATCACGGAGGACCCGAAATGGTCCCTCCACAGCGCCTCTTCAACCTCAGGAGACTAAAGAAATGTGGCTTGACCCATAAAGACCCTCACAAACTTCTGTCGGGCTGTATCTCCGCCTGGTACGACAACCACACTGCCCACAACTGCAGGGCTCTCCAGAGGGTGGTACGGTCAGCCCAACACATCACCAGGGGCACACTGCCTTCCTTCCAGGACATCTACAGCACCTGGTGTCACAGGAAGGCCAAGAAGACCCGAGCCACGACCTGTTCATCCATCTAGAAGGAGGAGAGACCGTACAGGTGCATCAAAGCTGAGACCAGCACCCTGCCCTGAACCTTAATCGCTGTTCTAGCCAGCTACCACCCAGTACTCTGCCCTGAACCTTAATCACTGTTCTAGCCAGCTACCACCCAGTACTCTGCCCTGAACCTTAATCACTGTTCTAGCCAGCTACCACCCAGTACTCTGCCCTGAACCTTAATCACTGTTCTAGCCAGCTACCACCCAGTACTCTGCCCTGAACCTTAATCACTGTTCTAGCCAGCTACCACCCAGTACTCTGCCCTGAACCTTAATCACTGTTCTAGCCAGCTACCACCCAGTACTCTGCCCTGAACCTTAATCACTGTTCTAGCCAGCTACCACCCAGTACTCTGCCCTGCACATTAGAGACTGCTTTGTTCTATGTACATAGTCATTGAACACTGGTCCCTTTTAATCATGTTTACATACTGTTTTACCCACTTTATATGTATAAACTATTCTAGTTATGGCTCATCCTATATAACTACTGCTGTACACCTTTCCTATTAATATACTGTCTACACACCATTATACACTCAGTGGCCAGTTCAGTCACTTAGCAATGGCTAGCAAAAAGGCATCCGGGCATTCAGTTACTGTACGATTGAACGTTAGAATGGGCAAAACGAATGCCGTCCGTTCACAAACAACCCATCACTAGGCTACACCAGTGACTGTATGGGGCTACGCTGACGAGTCACTTTAGCGGTCACCGGCAGGTCTCGACGTGGGCTTCGACTCCTAGGAAAATACAAACAAGATCTTTGGTTTACATGTCCTGAAGCCATGGACATATAACTACGTTTGTATGATTCATGAATTGAAAAGCAGGATATAGGAGATGAACTATGAACTACTCAGCACAAACTGTTTGGTCTTCCAATCAAATAACAGTAATAGCCTATATGACCACCGATTCTGTGGCTGGCTAAACACGCAAAAGAGAATGTAAGTGAATGTGCCATAAAACAATTACGTGGATTCCAACTCATCTTTACCACTTACATTACATGGGACATAAATTCACTCACAGGAGACGACGAATAAGTATCATGCTCTCCCTCCTCCGTGAAAAGAAATGTTACCGCAGCCAACCACAGCGCACAAAAATAACACCGGTACCGAGCGGCAGGTGAGACAGCAGACTGGCAAACCAGAAGTTTGGCTTTGACTGACAGGGGCCTGTGCTATCAATAGGTCACTACAAGATGCATATGGTTCATTCTAGTGGAAAAAGGCTATACAGACTTTTCTGACTAGCCAATTTAAACATTTAAATGAAAAGAAGCCTAGTTTAATGAAGTGGGGGAAAAGTAGCCAGCTGACAATGTGTTTTATCGTCCATTTAGCTGACAGCCGGCGCTTGTGGAAAACATTGCTAGATTTTTTTCTCCATCAACATATCCTGTTTAGTCACATTTTCACTGCCTGGGTTCTGCCCTTTTTATCCTCCAGTCTGCTACTCTTGCTCTCTGTGATCATGTGTTAATGGCCTTCCCTTCTCCAGGTTACCTTGTCAGGGTTTGGGGTGGAGGTGAGTTGATGTGGCCTTGTAACCTTACTTGTGTGCCTAACTTTTGGCCTTGGCTCATTCATCTGATCTGGAGACTGTTGCCTCAACCCACAGGGTGCATGGAGTGGATCATGTCCGTACTGACCGACTGGCAGCAGGATTTGTCTGGGCTTTACCCCTGTGAAGTGGAGGCCGATGCGGGGGGGGCTACAGAGGAAGGCAAACAAGCTGTAATCCTCTCCTGCGTCTGGAATTGGCTTGGGGATGGGCTGCAGGGCAGGGGGAGACAGTATTACAGCGCGGTGGCCTTTCAGCGCGTAAGACCAAATGACGCACGCACACACACGAGTTGGTGTGTTTTCTAGGTTGACTTATTATTAGGCCTACTTCCAACATTCTACCTGAACAAAGGTAGAAGGCTGCAGCACAAGTCAAATGTGTGTGATGCTTTAACCTCCGCTTTGGGCGGGCTAAATTCCATTGAAAGGTTCAGCTGTTAAAGGTACAGGCTAAGGGAGTTTAGTCTTCGTTCACATACATCATTTATTTACAGTTCCAACTGGGGGAAGACAGACGCGTTTTGACTAATATTCTCTTTTCTAGAAGTCCTCAATGTATTCATTGACAGTTTGCCAAGAAACCTAAAACACGCCAGTCTAGAATCATAAGGGAGGCCCAGAGAAGTCTGGTCAGTCCAGGGACCCCAGTCTCTCTTTTTGTGACCCTTATATACTTTAATTTCTCTCCGTAGTTATTTTCCACATTTTTGTTTTGTGGATGGATTAATCATTCTACATGATATAGGTTAGGCTTGTTCTGTGTGGGACAGCCAAGCCTCTTCCCAGCCGACAGAGCTACTTTTAAAACTACTGAGTGGATTTCCAATTCACTTAGCTTTTTCTGCAAGCAGGCAGTCTTGTCTGTCATTGTCCTCAGCTGTGCTTGGCATTAGCATCAATCTATGTTTAGAGTGCTCAGAGTAAGTCGATTGACTTTGACCGGTCTTCCTGAATGGGGCGGGGCATGGCCCCAAATGACCAACAGGATGCTGTAACAATGTCTGTACAGAACATTACTTCATATCTCAATAACTCATGTAGAGTATGTACACGATAGTCATTGAATTCAATAGTGTACATTTACTGATAATGTGTACTTTTTCCTACCCAGCTTTTGCTCACATCAAGGTGAAAGCCTGTGACAGAGGACAACTTTTTCTCCTGAACTTTCATTTGAAACCTTCCTAAATTGTTCTGTTTTCCCCCTCTCGACCTTTCTGCAGTACATCAACGGTGGGAACCTGGAGCAGCTGTTGGACAGCAACAAGCCTCTGAGCTGGGCAGCCAGGATCAAGCTGGCCTGTGAGATCGCCAATGGCCTGGGCTACCTGCACTCCAAAGGCATCTTCCACCGGGACCTCACCTCCAAAGTGGGTGGCAGTTGACTGTGGATGGATGCGTCCGAAATGTGGTGCACTGTTTCCTTTCTGAAACAGAGATAATAGATCTAGTCAGCATTTATATACAGTAACGTGTGTTCCAGTGCATTTTCTTCAAACCATAGGAGTTGGGACCTGGTTTCCATGCAATAGTACTTGACTTTATTGTGATTCTCTGGCTGTATTGCGGGTTGAAACTGAGCCACGTGGTGCTTTGACTCATGCAGGGTGTAAACCTCTGACTTGAATCTAATCAACCAACATGCAGTACATCAAGTTAATTTGTGATTCAGTTCAAGTATGACTGACTGAGCATTCACTGACACTTTCCCTTCATAAATGTCATTTTAGAAGCTCATAATGGAATTTGTGCTCACTGTTTGTCCTCAGAACTGCCTGATCAAGTCCGATGAGAACTGCTACACCGCAGTGGTTGGAGACTTTGGTCTCGCTGAGAAGATTCCCAACTATGAGTAAGTCATTTCCATGGTAACGGTTATATATTAAACAGGGGACAGTGCTATACAAACACAATGTTGGTTTACATTCATTGCTTAAACAGTTTTTAGCACGATACATAAGATTTAAGATCAGGACTGAAATTGAATCCCACGGTTTAATTATTATTATTATTTATTTTTTAACTCTAAAAAGAAAATCAAGATTTGCTTCTTTGAGTCCAGTGAAATGTCTCTGTAGTGAATGAATGTGGGGCTGGGAGGTAAAGGGATGGACAAGTGCCAGTAGGGGGGAGGGTCATTTGATTAGGCAGGAACATGAAGTACTGTTTTGGAATAAACTGGTGCTCTAGGCTAATAATACCAGAGCAGGTTAAGAAGGCCGCTCTCTTTCTCTCTCCAGGCTATGACTTCATTATTACATATTAATCTGATAAAGAATCGACCTGCTTTCATAACAAATATTTTGGCTTGTCTAATCATTGTTGTGATAAATATTGTAAAAATAGTCATTTTGTTTTTTTAACCTTTTATTTAACTAGGCAAGTCAGTTAAGAACAAATTCTTGTTTTCAATGACGGCCTAGGAACAGTGGGTTAACTGCCTTGTTCAGGGGCAGAACGACAGATTTTTACCTTGTCAGCTCGGGGATTGCACCCTGCCACCCCGATCTACTGTAATGAATTGCATTATTCCCTCACCCACAAGGCTTGTAACCTCCAGTCTAATGTTTATCTTCCTGTACTTGTTGTGCCTGCAGTGGTGAGGGGGAGAAGCTGGCTGTGGTGGGCTCTCCCTTCTGGATGGCCCCTGAGGTGCTGCGAGATGAACCCTACAATGAGAAGGTATTGGTATTTTATTAAGATCCCCATTAGCTGTTGCAAAAGCAGCAGCAGCTCTTCCTGGGGTCCAACACAAAACATGAAACTTAATACAGAACATCATTAGACAAGAACAGCTCAAGGACAGAACTACATACATTTTTAAAGGCACACGTAGCCTACATATCAATACATACACACAAACGATCTAGGTCAAATAGGGGAGAGGCCTTGTGCCGCGAGGTGTTGCTTTATCTGTTTTTTTTAAACCAGGTTTGCTGTTTATTTGAGCAATATGAGATGGAAGGAAGTTCCATGCAATAAGGGCTCTATATAATACTGTATGTTTTCTTGAATTTGTTCTGGATTTGGGGACTGAAAAGATCCCTGGAGCGATAAGTGTGTGTGTCAGAGCTGTCTGTAAGTTGACTATACAAACAATTTGGTATTTTCAACACATTGTTTCTTATAAAAATAAGTGATACAGTCCGTCTCTCCTCAAGTCTTAGCCAGAGAGACTGGCATGCATAGTATTTATATCAGCCCTATGATTACAATGAAGAGCAAAACGTGTCGTTCTGTTCTGGGCTGCAGCTTAACTCGGTCTTCCCTAGCAGCACCGGACCACATGACTGGACAATAATCAAGATTAGACAACTAGAGTCTGCAGAGCTTTGTGGAGTGTGGTGTCAAAAAAGCAGAGCATCTCTTTATTACGGCTAGACCTCTCCACATCTTTACCATTGAATCTATATGTTTTGACCAGTACAGTTTACAATCTAAGTCATATTTTTTCCTCCTCAACACACCATTCATTAGCAGATTCAGCTGAGGTCAAGAATTTAGGGAATGATTTGTACCAAATATAATGCTCTTAGTTTTAGAGCTGTGCACTACCAGTTTATTACTGGCCACCCATTCCAAAACAGACTGCAACTCTTTAAGGGTTTCAGTGACTTCATTAGCTGTGGTTGCTGATCCATATATGGTTGAATCATCAGCATACATGGACACACATGCTTTGTTTAATGCCAGTGGCAGGTCATTGGTAAAAATAGAACAAGAGTAGAGGGCCTAGAGAGCTGCCCTGCGGTAAACCACACATAACCAAACAGATCCACAGATGATGCAATCTCTATTGCACTTCACACTGCCCTTTCCCACCTGGACAAAAGGAACACTTATGTGAGAATGCTATTAATTGACTACAGCTCAGCGTTTAACACCATGGTACCCTCAAAGCTCATCACTAAGCTAAGGATCCTGGGACTAAACACCTCCCTCTGCAACTGGATCCTGGACTTCCTAACGGGCCGCCCCCAGGTGGTGAGGGTAGGTAGCAACACATCTACCACACTGATCCTCAACACTGGAGCTCCCCAGGGGTGTGTGCTCAGTCCCCTCCTGTACTCCCTGTTCACCCACGACTGCATGGCCAGGCACAACTCCAACACAATCATTAAGTTTGCAGACGACACAACAGTGGTAGGCCTGATCACAGACAACGATGAGACAGCCTATAGGGAGGAGGTCAGAGACCTGGCCGGGTGGTGACAGAATAACAACCTATCCCTCAACGTAACCAGGAGATGGTTGTGGACTACAGGAAAAGGAGGACCGAGCACGCCCCCATTCTCATCGACGGGGCTGTAGAGGAGCAGGTTGAGAGCTTCAAGTTCCTTGGTGTCCACATCAACAACAAACTAGAATGGTCCAAACACACCAAGACAGTTGTGAAGAGGGCACGACAAAGCCTCTTCCCCCTCAGGAAACTAAAAAGATTTGGCATGGGTCCTGAGATCCTCAAAAGGTTCTACAGCTGCAACATCGAGAGCATCCTGACTGGTTGCATCACTGCCTGGTATGGCAATTGCTCGGCCTCTGACCGAAAGGCACTACAGAGGGTAGTGCGCACGGCCCAGTACACTACTGGGGCTAAGCTTGCCTGCCATCCAGGACCTCTACACCAGGCAGTGTCAGAGGAAGGCCCTAAAAATTGTCAAAGACCCTAGCCACCCCAGTCATAGACTGTTCTCTCTACTACCGCATAGCAAGCAGTAACAGAGTGCCAAGTCTAGGACAAAAAGGATTCTCAACAGTTTTTACCCCCAAGCCGTAAGACTCCTGAACAGGTAATCAAATGGCTACCCGGACTATTTGCATTGTGTGCCCCACCCCCCACCCCACCCAACCCCTATTTTACGCTGCTGCTACTCTCTGTTTATCATATATGCAGTCAAATCAAAATCAAATCAAATTTATTTATATAGCCCTTCGTACATCAGCTGATATCTCAGTGCTGTACAGAAACCCAGCCTAAAACCCCAAACAGCAAGCAACGCAGGTGTAGAAGCACGGTGGCTAGGAAAAACTCCCTAGAAAGGCCAAAACCTAGGAAGAAACCTAGAGAGGAACCAGGCTATGTGGGGTGGCCAGTCCTCTTCTGGCTGTGCCGGGTGGAGATTATAACAGAACATGGCCAAGATGTTCAAATGTTCATAAATGACCAGCATGGTCGTATAATAATAAGGCAGAACAGTTGAAACTGGAGCAGCAGCACGGTCAGATGGACTGGGGACAGCAAGGAGTCATCATGTCAGGTAATCCTGGGGCATGGTCCTAGGGCTCAGGTCCTCCGAGAGAGCGAAAGAAAGAGAGAAGGAGAGAATTAGAGAACGCACACTTAGATTCACACAGGACACCGAATAGGACAGGAGAAGTACTCCAGATATAACAAACTGACCCTAGCCCCCCGACACATAAACTAGTGCAGCATAAATACTGGAGGCTGAGACAGGAGGGGTCAGGAGACACTGTGGACCCATCCGAGGACACCCCCGGACAGGGCCAAACAGGAAGGATATAACCCCACCCACTTAGTCACTTTAACTATACATTCATGTACATACTACCTCAATTGGGCCGACCAACCAGTGCTCCTGCACATTGGCTAACCTGGCTATCTGCATTGTGTCCCACCCACTATCCGCCAAACCCTCTTTTATGCTAATGCTGCTCTCTGTTCATCATATATGCATAGTCACTTTAACCATATCTACATACTATCTCAATTAGCCTGACTAACCAGTGTCTGTATGTAGCCTCACTACTGTATATAGCCTGTCTTTTTACTGTTTTATTTCTTTACTTACCTATTGTTCACCTAATACCTTTTTTGCACTATTGGTTAGAGCCTGTAAGTAAGCATTTCACTGTAAGGTCTACTACACCTGTTGTATTTGGCGCACGTGACAAACTTTGATTTGAGATGCTTCCATTAAAGAAAACCCTTTGAATTCTATTAGATTGCCATATTGTGGATTCAGAGCCGAGGTTGAAAAGCCATAGCACTTAGTTTTTTTCAACAACCAGTTATGGTCAATAATATCAAAGGCTGCACTGACATCTAACAGTACAGCTCCCACAATCTTCTTATCAATTTCTTTCAACCAATCAGTCATTTGTGTCAGTGCAGTACATGTTGAGTGCCCTTCTCTATAAGCATTCTGAAAGTCTGTTAATTTGTTTACAGAAAAATAGCATTGTATTTGGTCAAACACAAAAAAAAAATCTGCAGTTTGCTAAGTGCTGGCAGCAAGCTTATAGGTCTGCTGTTAGAACCAGTAAAGGCCGCTTTACAACTCTTGGGTAGCGGAATTACTTTAGCTTCCCTCCAGGACTGAGGACAAAGACTTTCCTCTAGGCTCAGATTAAAGATATGACAGATAGGAGTGGGTATAGATTCAGCTACCATCCTCAGTAGCTTTCCATCTAAGTTGTCAATGCCAGGAGGTTTGTCATTTTTCATGGTTAACAATAATTTTTCCACCTCTTCCACAATAACTTTACAAAATTCAAACTTGCACTGCTTTTCTTTCATTATTTGTTTTTTATACATTAATATAATTACTCACTGTTTGTCGTGGGCATTTCCTGCCTAAGTTTTCCCACTTTGCCAATTAAATAATTGGCAACATCAAATGGTTTTGTGATGAATAAGCCATCTGATTCGTTGAAAAATGCTTTTGAATTTGTCTTTCTGCCCATAATTTAATTTAAAGTACTCAAGTTTTTTTCCATTCAATCTTTATATCATTGATCTTGGCTTCTAATAAAGATTCTTATTATTTTTGTTTTAGTCACATAATTTCTAAATTTGCAGTAAGTAAGCCATTCAGATGTACAGCCAGACTTACTCCTTTTGCCCCATCTCTTTCAACTATACAGTTTTTCAATTCCTCATCAATCCATGGAGCCTTAAGGTAGGTCCCTGATCTCTAACCCTTGACCTCTACTCTTGACAGGACTGGACAGGACTACTGGTCTGATATACATCAACCCCTCAAGCTAAGAACTCATCTCAAACGCCTGTCTCTCTGTTTTCTTCCGTTTCCAGGCAGATGTGTTCTCCTACGGTATTGTCCTCTGTGAGATTATTGCCCGAATACAGGCCGACCCAGATTACCTTCCTCGCACTGAAGTGAGTATTGCTCCATTTCCTCAGTCCTCCTCATCCCCTTGATACATCACATTACATAAGACCCATATCTGGGATTTAGTTGAAATGAATTTCCTGCCTGACCTCTCTCTCTCCCTACTCCCTCCATGATAGAACTTTGGCCTGGATTATCATGCCTTCCAGCACATGGTAGGAGACTGTCCTCCTGACTTCCTGCAGCTGGCCTTCAACTGCTGCAATGTAAGTAGGCCCTCAATCTCTGTTTTCCCAAAACACAACTGCTTCCAAATCTTTATTCCCTTGTGTGGAATAGAAACTAGAAACACAATCTGATCGAACAGTACCCCTGATCTTGTTTGACCTGGCTGCAGTATTCCCCCCCCCACTCCTCACCATGTCCGTGTCCACTTTCTCCAGATGGACCCCAAGCTGCGACCCTCGTTCCCTGAGCTGGTAAAGAGGCTGGAGGAGATCCTGTGTCGGCTAAAGGCCGAGGAGTCTGAACGAGAGAGGATCCCCCTCTGTGGGGACAACGATAAGAAAACCATCCCTAAAGGTGATGCCTCCAACCTCCTATCTAACCCCTACAGAAGCCTGACTGCCATGGCAGTGACTCTGTTTTATGGAATAGCATGATCAAACATCATTTTGAGGATAGCATATCATATGCACGATCAAAACCATAAACATCACCACCTAACAAACTCCATAAAACAACACAAACTGTGTAAAGATGCCCCTCAGCAATCCAATTCCCTTCAATGTACATTTCTACAGGCAATGAAAGCTTGCCTCGCATGCCTGCCATGTTAGCCCGCAGTCCTGCACCCCGCAGTCATTGACACCCAGTTTCCATGTAATAGCTGCACGGTGCAGACCAATGGTTTCTTGGAACCAGGAAGAAGCTGGTGTGCCTCCCAAATGGCACCCTATTCCCTTTTGTAGTGTAATACCTTTGACCACAACCCACACTATGTAGGGAATAGGGTGCCATTTTGGATGTACCCCAGGTCTACTCTAAATAGGTCCAGTGGCAAGCCAGGGATGTCCTTTCCCTCCCAAGCCCTGTCCCAAATAGTCCCCTCAGTCCTTTCCTCTACTTTTAATGATGCACAGTGTCTGCTTGCAGGTTCAAGTTGCCTTACAATTTAGCACGAGGTAAATCTCTAACCTCTTGAGTGTTTCGCAATCACCTGATTCTGTGAAGCAAAGAATAAGATACAGTACGGTTATTTGTTGTTAGGTGGAAATCACCATGTATCCTTTGAGTAGGTTGTAAATAATTTGTATTTTCTCAGATCCTATTTCAATTCTAATTTGGTTCAGGGGCCATTTGGAATGTTAGGGCATGGCTTTGTTTTTGTTTAGCTGGCTTTCATTCCTTGGCCAGTCATTCCCTCTTCACTGTTTGTTTACCTTCTGGATCTACTTTCTCTGAGGCTCAGTCCACTTTAGTATTTCTACTTTATCTTAATTATTTGCATGTATTTCACATAATGTTTTGCCCTATGCCATTCACTTCAATGTAAGAATTTGACTGTGCCTCGTTTATTTTTATATCTTTGCATATATTGCCCCCTGGTGGCTACATTGGGAACGAACACTTCAAAACAATTATGTGTTGTGTAGTAGAGATTTGACTTGTCTCGCTCTTTGTCTCTTTCTCTCTGTCTCTCTCTGTCCAGGTGACAAGGTCCAGGGGATTAAGAGGTTGAACCCGTTGGATCTGGAGGATGATAAGATGTCTCCCAAGTCACCTCGTCCTCGCCGCAACATCTGGCTGTCCCGCAGCCAGTCAGACATCTTCTCCCGCAAGCCCAGCCGGAAGGTCAATGTCCACGACCCCTACTACAACCCGGGCCCCAGGGCTGTACCAGGGGCCCGCAAGATCAACCCCTTCAATGCCCGCGAGGACCTGTGCGGAGGCAAGATCAAGTTCTTCGACGTGCCCAGCAAGTCTGTGTTCTCCCTGATGTTCGACCTGCACTCTCCCCAGGATAATGTGTTCTCCTCTGGGACCCAGATCCACTCTGGAGCCCACATCCACCCAGGTATGTGGCAGGAGACCTGGTTTACTGGCAGACAGTGCCGTTCTCTGCCCGCCTCCCCCCAGCTGGCCCTCTTGGATGGCTGCTGCCCCCTTTCTGCCACTGTCTCCAAGTGTGACCCGGCACAGCTGGGCCAAGAGGTCCGACAGAAGGTGCTCAGCGCCTGGGCCGGGAAATATGCTGTGATGGAGATCCCTCCATACTGTGGAGGGAAAGAAACAATGGAGGAGGAGAACAGAGTAGATGAGAGCGGGTCTCTCTCTCCCATGCCCAGTGACCGTACAGAGGCTATGGACTGCTCTAGCAGCCAAGGGAGTCCAGAGGAGGACAACGTCAAAGACAAACATGTCTGCTGCCCCATGCAGGCCCAGAATGGAGGCCCAGTGAAGGACAGTAGGAATGCTGTGTCTGAGGAGATGGAGGCTGAAGACCAGGAGGACATGCAGCTGCAGAGCACTCCCTGTCCAACTGTCACTATCAGCCCAGCCACAAACCAAGACCATCTGAATCCCATCATACTGGTTCCTTGTACGGCCCCACACTCCTCCACAGAACTGCCCTCTAAGTGTGACATCATCTAGGCCTTAAACAGGTCAAGGAGAAAGGGAGCCTTGTTGTGAACTCGTTTTTAACCTAGAGAGACACTCCTCAGATAGGAATGATGACGTGTGATGATGATCAATGCTCTGCATATATTCTTTATTTTTTAAAGATTTCTATTTAATATACTGAAAAATTTGTATTTTATTTCTTAAAAAGGCACCCCTAAACCAGGGGTCTCATAATTTGTTGAGGTTCTGTGTGTATGCTGGTTTTAAATCACTGCCTTCTCCTTGATATTCAATGGTATGGTGTTTATCTTCTGCCCCATGTGGAAATGTAGGAGAGTAGATGCATATGATATTAAAGTAACACTGCTAACACTTACCAGGGAGAAAGGGTTGAATTCTGAATGAAAAACAGCATACTCACTGTCTTTCCAACATTGAGACCCCCACCCCTACATCATCTTGATTAGTGGTATTTCTGTACTATACAATGGTGCCTGCCAGAAAGGAGAGCCAGACCATATCAAGGCTAGTAAAATTAGTGTGGTTCACCAGACTACAGAGGTCTCTTATGGAGACTAAACATAAATGGCTCTTAAATTTGCGGTAAAACCAAATACTGTTTGTGTAAATGTGCACGCCCACTGGAAATGGTTTGTATGTACCTTTTTAACATTTCTATGATTTAAGCGTTTGGTATAACCTGAGTGTCCAAACATTGGGAACTGCTGTTTCCATGACAGACTGACCAGTTGAAAGCTATGATGTCACCTGTTAAAGCCACTTCAGTATAGATGAAGGGGAGACCGGGTAAATAAGGATTTTTTAATTTTTAGACATGGCTTGTGTGTGTGTGTGTATCATTCAGAGTGTGAATGGACAAGACAAAATATTTAAGTGCCTTTGAACGGGGAATGGTAGTAATTGCCAGGTGTACCAGTTGAGTTTGAGTGAACTGCAACGCTGCTGGGTTTTTCACGCTCAACAGTTTCCCGTGTGTATCAGAATGGTCCACCACCCAAAGGACATCCAGCCAACTTGACACAACTATGGGAAGCATTGGAGTCAACATGGGCCAGCATCACTGTGGAAGGCTTTCGACACCTAGAGTCCATGCCCTGACAAACTGAGGTTGTTCTGAGGGCGGGGGGGGTTATTTTATGTCCGTCCTCCATCATGAAAAATTATGGCTTCATGATTGATATGTGTTGAAAACGTGTGGCTTGAATGTGGGATGACATGTTGAGGTGGGTCCTATTTTGGCCTTAAGTTGAAAGCTCTGTTGGGTATAAGGAACACTAGTTGGCATGGATGCATCTCTCACACACACACCAGTTGGCATGGATGGATCACTCACACACTTTGGTTCACTACTCTCTTGGCACATGTTTTGGTCTACTGAAATTTTCTTGTCTACCCACTTTAATAGGAAATTGCACTTGAAAGGAAAACATTTGAACTTTATCACAATTTCTATGCAATAAATGTAAACTGCATCAGGATAATTTTACATAGAGGATCTATTTTGATGTAAAAATCAATATTCCTTTTTAGGTCTTACTGTTTGAGGTGTGTGTGTGGATGCCATGGTGTGATGGAGATGTTAACTATCCTTTGTTTTTTCCTCTGTCTTGGCTGATGTATGAACATGTAACAGGATCTTTCAGGCAAAGCTGAAGAGCTTACAATTCAATCGTTTTTTACATTGATAAAGAACATGTCCGCAATCGTTTTTTAAAATAAATTGTTAACTTTAGCTTCTTATGCTTATTTCAGTGTGATCCTATGAACATAGTCATACCGAGTGCACTACAGGCTGATGGGGACTAGTGTGAAATCGGCTCACTTTTCCTGCCAAACCTCACCTCAAGTTGTTTAAGACACAAATGACCATGTTTGTCATAACCAAGGAAAAGCCTTTTTATTGAAACCTAATACTGTATCAACAAACATTTAAGATGTGCAACAGCATGTCTAACTAAAAAGGCTTTATTATAAACGAGGAATACATTTGGTTCCATTGAATGTTTATACAGTTCCCTCTGCTTTGCTTGCCACACTGCTAGAAAAGCTTTTTCCCCACACAATGTCCATCTTGTGTATGTGAGCCTTTGAGGACTTGGAGAAGGTGCTCTTGACAATATGCATCGGGACAGATTTGCCACTGAGGTAAACTTTGTTCAGGCACTCAGGGAGCCAGGACTCTGAACACGGTGGCTCACCCACTCTCCCTGTCAGAGTGGCGGCATAGGAGAAGATGTAGCCGGTCATGAATGCATCGAACCCTGCCCGGTGGGAACCTCCTTCCAGCTTCTTCCTCTTGGACTTTTCTTTCTTCACTGCATCAGATGTGGCCAGAGGCTGTGGTTCTGACACATCATTGCCTTCCACCTTTTCTTTGTCAGTCTTAATTTCTTCATCTGCAGACACAGCCTGTGGCTCTGCGACTCCGTTGCCTTCCTCTACCTTCTCGGTTATCATTTTCTCACTGCTCTCTGACCCCTGTACCGGAGTCCCATCTACCTGCTCTGTGTCAGGGATCACCTGGTCCGGGCCCTGCTCTCCATCCTTCAGCTCCATATGGGCCTGTTTATTCTCGGAGGCACCTTCAAAGTCCACGTTTCCCTGAGAAGAGTTTTTTCTTTTCCTCTTCCGTTTCTTTTTCTTTTCCACCTGGTTTTTTTCATCGTGCTGGATGATGAGGTCAGTGTCATGTGACAAGGGACACTGTGACCCATTGGGGCACCAACCGTAAGCCTGCAAAATACAGAATGTTAAGTTAACAAAATAGAGAACTTGGACTTATTTGTATGGCAGCACAGCCCCTGAAGTGACTTATCAACTGAATAAAAGCTTTCTCTTATCTTGCCAACCCACATTGTCACACCTGAGAAGCAGAGGTTCTGTTGTCTTTACAGGTCTGATATCTGATTGGAGGTTAACTTTTGAATCCAAACAGCTTGGATGCTTATAAAAGGGTCTTTCACTTTTTTGTTCCTTAACTGATGTGCTGCGATACCTACACTTTCCCATGAGCCATGGTGCACCTCTCACTCAACATGCTTTGTAACTTAGGCTTTGCTTTGTATGTGAACCCATCCAAGTTATTAAATAATACTTGCTTGATATTCGCTCCTCATTACCATTCCTTGATTTTAGTCGGCCAAATGCATAATACTTGGGTGCACAAGGTTTACATAGTGTCTTGCATATGGCTAGTTATCTTATGTAGGCTATTAATTAATTAATTGAATGGGTTAATTGCTTAGTCTTATTACGAGTTGCATGTGTAAAAAATAAAATACTTAAATATTACCCCATTGCACGTGTGTCAGCTGAAGTGTAACAGGGTCATAATGCAGGGTCAAGACACTGCATTGTTCAGATTCAGTTTTATTATCATTAGAAAAATTGAATGGTTATGCAATAACTAGTGTATAACCAGAGTCCATGAAGTGCCCCAGTTCTGATCATTATGGCACACATTTTTTGGGATCCTTTAAAACAATCTGGGGATGCCTACAAGTTTAAGAAGTGATGTACTTACAGAGAAACGCTGGCAGACATTCAGCGGTCCCTCCAGGCTAGACCCGGCCAGGCAGGGCCTGAAGTCCACATAGCTGGACAGGTGGCCTGAGTATTTGCAGAACTCCAGGAACAGATGGTGCCCATTACCACCAACCTCAAGAGACTTGCTGTTGTCTAATTTACTGTGGGGAAAAAGAGCACCAAAAATACTAACTACTTCCTTGAATGTGTAGTATGGGTATGTGTCATGTTTAGTTTACTAACCATTTCTTGTAGGCATACTCCAGGTAAGAGGCAGCAAATCGCAGCTCATACTCTGTGGCGTACTTGGTGTCATATATCCCAGCTGGGAACATCTGGGACAGGTCAGCAGTGAAAGTGCCAAGTTTATCTGGCAGTTGGGCATAGAAGCACTGATACAGGAACACCATGTCGATCAAGCCATTGTGTAGCACCAATGGCTTGCGAGCACGCAGGAGTTCCACAAACAGCATCCGCATGTTTATTCCATGGGAATCCCCTCCCTGGATACAAGAAAGGAACAGAACTCTGGATCACTTCACCACTTAAATGTAAAAATAAGGAATAGTCCAGGATCTAAGACGGATCACAACTTTCTCACCTTGTCATTGCCCTTGAGATAAGGGACACCCTCAGCATATTGTTTGTTGAAGTCAAATCCATGTTGCACCAGGAACTGCACAGATTGTGGTTCAATTACATACTCCTCACTGCAGAGCAACGTCAGGTTGTACACCTGAACAAGGTACGTATCATCATCCTGCAAAGAGATATAATACATCAAATAAAATAAAAAGTAACATTTTATGTTAAGCTTTCTGAATGTCAGAATGTGCAAAGGATACATTTACCTTGTTTTCAAGTTTCTTAAAGCAAGCAAACCCAAGGGAGAGAATGGAGCGTGTGCGAGCTGCATTGCATATGGCTTTGTAACGGTCCTCTATGCATCTTCAAATTAAAACAGAGATCTAATGTAAAACTTGAGATAGCATTGTGAAAGTACATTGGATAAACCCAATTGAATTAAATCCCTTTTTGACCGCATCCCTTTAGACTTAAACAAAACTTTCCATACATGTTTGCCTGTGGAAGAAGTGGTCAGAAAGTGCATTTTTGGTCCTGAATGACAAAACATTTAGGAGATAGAGGTGGTCAAGGTTGACCCATTTTACATACCCCACCATACCATGAGACATCCATGTCTTTCTTCATCACCGGAAAAGATAAACGGTTGAGTTTGATCATTTAATCAAAATAGTATCAAATGTTATTTGCATATGTTTAGATCCTATTTCACATCGGAAGTTTTTGTGTTGTGCCCGCCCTCAGCTGGGACAGCATGCTCTTGAATACAGGGTGGCTGTCATTTCAATCCTAGAAATACATTTCATAGAATGGACCTATCCCTTCAGACCACAGCAACTTAGCTGGTATACCATCGAAATGTTAATTTAATTGAAATTTGAACATCTAATTAGTACAACAAAGATCACCCTCACTGTCGAATATCAACTTAAATCATGTATTTTCTATTATCTATATTTCAAAGGGTTTCCTATGGAGGTTTGATAGTATAATTTAAAGGAACAGATATGCCCATTCAAGTAAACATTCTCTGATGTATGGACCTCCATCTTTGTAGTACCATTTTAAAGTTGACATTTCAATGTTATTCCCATTTTAGGTCATTTATCAGCCAAAACATGACACCCACCCTGTATCCAAGAGCATGTTGTGTCTGAACTGATAGCGGACACAATAAAAACCCTTCGATGATGTCAAATAGGGTATAAGCTACAACATATGCAAATAAAGAAAAATAGGAATGTACATGTCTTTTGTAAATAGACTTGAAGTTAATGAAAAAAGAAAATACTTATAGAAAATAGTTTGACAACCCTGTGTATAAGCTTTTAAATTATATCAATCTCAGCCTATTGAAAATATGGATGTCTCATGGTATGGTATGCAAAATGGGTCAACTTTGAGCACCTTTATCTCTTGAATGTGTTGGCACTCAGGTCCAGAGTCGCTTTCTAAAAACTTCTACAATTGGCAAAATGCATGGGAGGTTTCGTTTAAATCAAAAGGGGTTCTGTCAAAAAGTGACTGAATTCAAATGGATTTACCCCATTTAGCTACATTAAATAATGAAGAAAAACCCAGACTCAACCATACTCACTCTGCCAGCAGAGCTTTTCTGCTTCCAAGCCCACTCAATTCCTGAAACAAAACATGCAGACATTATATGACATTAGTGTCAATGGGCTTACAGAGACGTAAAACCATCAATGTACCCACAGCTGTTTGTCTGCAAAGCTCGCTGTAACACTTACTGTATCCAGTGCAATGAAGGAGGCTGTCTTGATTGCAAGGACCATAGCAGGCCACAGTTCTTTGAAATTATCATTTTGCACATCAATAACAGGGACTATCATGGAGGATGTCATAGCTAACTGGTTAATATATGGAACACAACCAAAATGTTTAACTCAGTGTAAGCTAGTTAGCTAACTGAACACGGGGAGTGATTAGACTTATTGAATGATCAGGGAGCTCATTGCAGGAGGTTTTCGGTTGTCCAATGAAAGCTTCCTGTTCACTACTATGCGTTATTCTTCGTTTGTTGAGAAACGAATCAATGCAATCCGACAATCGTTTTCAGGGAGGAAGACCCAAATTCTTGGCAAGAATTAAGCGCAGCTGTAAACATCCAACCAACGTGGTCTGAATGGGTCCTTACAGATTGTACACCAGCAACACACAAAGGACCCCAGTTGGAGTGGACAAAGTTTTCCAATTGAAAATGTTAAACATTCGTTTTTACCATCCTATAACCATCCTTTCAATATGGGGACGATGTTGACTAAATATATATTGTATATTTTGTTAGTCTGCATAAATCGAATTTTAATGGAGGATACTTTATAGTTCTCTGGAAGAAATATTTGAAACATGCAGTCACATGGGCAGCTTAAACCCGTGACGTTATCAAACAACCGTTGAGGGCAGGTGCGCCATTTTGGCTCAAACAAAGTCGGAAATTATTTACTTTGCAATTTCATATGATTTGGCATGCTAACATCGCTTAATACTTTTGTGAACCTTTGTGATGATAAAATATCTTATGTGAGCTCATGGTTCAACCATGTTCTATTTAGTTGTGTTTCCTATGAGTACAAGTGTAAAGTTCTGGTAGCCTTCGCTAGCTACAAGCTAGCTCTGTTGTTTGATTGGAATGCAAGTAACTGGGGCTATAGTTCGCTTGCTAGCTAGCTGCATGCAGCAGTTTTGACTTGTTAGCGCGATAGGTATGGGTGGGTGTTCCGCTCCAAATTGCTCAAACTCAACAACCATTGGGAAGCAACTATTTCGTTTTCCAAAAGAGCCTATACGCAAGAATAAATGGCTTGTAAACTGCCGGCGTAATTTTGTACCAACTCCACATTCCAGACTGTGCCAGGCAAGTTTATGGGTGACTAATGTTAACCTTTACTGGCTAGCTAACGTTAGCTAGTTTGGTCCACCAGTCAAGAATTCCCAACTCCAAATTAGAACAAAACATGTTGACATGTTTGTCTATACTTTGAATATAATAACTTATTTGATTCAGTGCAATATATAATGCACCAAGAGAAAATACATCGATATTTAGCCAGCTAATCCTACAGCTATGTCTTCTTGCAGGACCATTTTGAGCTGAGTCAGTTTGAAGAAATAGCCAGGTCGCCAGCAGGGGGAAAGAAGCTGAAACCAAACGCTATCCCCACTCTTTTCAGTGTGCAAAATCCACCTTATCCCATCACCCCACAGATAGTGCTACCTTTCAAACCAGAGCCAGGTAACTACTTTTTTCTTTATTTCTCAAAATCACAACATCTGTCAAAATAGATATTGACACATTATCAGATTGTTGAATACTGGTAGGCCTAATGCAAATGTTGGTCCAGTTGTGCAAACAACTTTTTTTAAAACTGTTAGTTTCTGATTGTAACAGTGGATCAAGTGAGTGATTCAGATGTGTTGTTAATGTTCTCTGTATACCTAGTAGAGAGAGATCTGAATGTGGGGGATCATGGCTATGCACGGCGGCAACCAACTCTGGGCATGGAGGAAGATGCTGATGAACTACACAAGGCAGAGGAACGTCCCTGCACCCATTGTCAACCTTACAAAACCCTGCTGGAACAAGAAATGCAACACACTGCCAGACTTCAGAAAGAGGTTTGTTGGTAGCTCCCTTTTCCCAACTAATTTCAAACGATTGCCTCATATTTCCTAAAACATCTTTCTCTAGTCAAATCTTTTCAGTGTAAATTATGTTATGTGAAATTATACAATGGACCCTTTACGCTTTCAGTCATTAGAATTTTCTCACAGAAGAACAACGTAGCATTTTGTGAGAATCTTGGAAAAGATAACACCTCCTCCTCACTTGTGTGCAGGCTGAGGAAATGAAGAAGAGGATGTTCAAACTGGACAGAATAGAGAGGGGCCTCCAGACATTTTTGTATGAAGACCAGATCCGTGCCCTGACCCTGACCAAGCGTTCCCGGAGAGCTGTGTGGTCCCACGAGACAGTGCTGAAGGCTCGTAAAATCCGATGTGCAGTCGGTGCCAAGGGTTATGAATTCCTTCGGGAGTTAGGCTACCCTTTGCCCTCTTATAGAACTTTATGCAACCGCCTAGAGGAAAAAATCATGGTGACGACAGCCATGGGCTGTGATGAGCTTGCAGAGCTTGGTCTAGGAATCATATCTACATGTGACAGTCCAGAGGGAGATGGGGACAATGAGGAGGCTTTCATTGGGGTGATGTCATGACTCATGAATGAGAGATTTTTGATCAATTTGTTTAACTATGTGTTTCATTTTGAAGAATGCAATGCAAAATGACAGGACAGTATAACAGAGACTGACGACAGCTAGTAGCCCTATGCGGTGAAGAACATGTGGAAGCATATGTACAATGGGAGATGTTAGTGTTAAAGCGTTCTTGCTTCTGGACTTGGTTTCACATAAAAGCTTTTTTTTTTTGAATGGTTTACTCATGCTAAAGAATTTGGTGTTTTATTTTGGGAATGAAACATAAGCTCCTTCAAAACAATAAAGAGCAGCAGTCATCTGCCTTAAAGCGGCAATCGGCAGTAGAAACAATAACAAAGCGTCCTCCCCACCCCTGGCTCAGTAAAAAGCTGAGCGTTGGGGCTGGAGAAATTTAATCACTCTCAAATTCATAGACCTATAGATGCAAGGATTGACCATCCATGTTATCAAAATTATAGTTTTAACAATGTTTTGAGGCTATATAGTGTTTGTTACATTTTCTTTGTCTACAAACATTGGAGTAACCAAGCTTATATTTGGAGATCTAATGGGATTTGACAGTTGAACTAAGTTCATGAGACATAAGTTATATTCTTCAAGAATCAATGAGTACACATAATTAATTTCTAAGTCCAAAAATGGATGTAGCAACTGCTGATTGCGCCTTTAAGTTTTGAAGCTGCAATTTCAAATCACCTTTGTGCTCAATGTGAGGTCATAATTCAGAAGCTACGCTAAATAATTTGTTGTGCAAATTTTTTCTTCAGAATGTTTGACAAATGCAAAGGAAGAGCAGAATTTTTATCCCTGTTTGCAGAGTTTTTAGTTGCTCTTCATTGTCACTTATGTTAAGTGGACAAATTGGAGGATTCGTTTGTATTTTGTAATGGGAATCTGTTTAGCTGCATTTGGAAACTGCAATGCAGTATGCAGCCTTTGGAGAACTTAGGCTGAATAACCTGAGGCTTCTTTTGTTACGATCACTAATGGGATATTAGCCAGCAAGCAGAACCACTGGGTGGGAGGAGGGTTGTAGAAAACACTAAAGAGGCAGGAGAGTATGCAGTACCCTGATCAAAACAATGGTACTGTAAAATAATAAAGAAATCTATCTAGTAGGGCTGGGAATTGCCAGGGATCTCATGATACAATATTATCACAGTACTTTGGTGCCGATTCGATGTTTGGTATTTTATTCGAATCCCCTTAGCTGTTGCAGCAGATACTCTTCCTGGGGTCAACACAAAACATGAAATGTGAAATAATACAGAACATTAATAGACACAAAAAAAATGCATACGTAGCCTACATGTCAATACATACACACAAACCCTCTAGGTCAAACAGGGTAGAGGTGCTGCTTTATCTGGGTTTTTCTTTTAGATTTGCTGTTCATTTGAGCAATATGAGATGGAACGGAGCTCCATGCAATAATGGCTCTATATAATACTGTACGCTTTCTTGAATTCATTCAAGATTTGGACACTGAAAAGACCCCTGGTGGCATGTCTGGTGAGGTAAGTGTGTGTCAGAACTGTCTGTAAGTTGACTTTGCAAACAATTTGGGATTTTTAACACATCAATGTTTCTTATAAAAAGAAGTGATGCATTCAGTCTCCTCAACTCTTAGTCAAGTGTTCCAAACATATCACTCATATGTCTTCTGCAAAGGGACAAGAAAGAGACTTGAGAAAACAAGTTTTGATCAGTCATGGAAATAAAAGTGCTGAAAACAAATTGGCTCCCTGTTTAAAAAGAAGATGGAGAACAAGCTATGAATAAGAAATACTAGAGTTTTGGTGCAGGTACAGTCAACCAGCGCAAATATAGTACTGCAATATTGTCAAAATGATACATCGTCAAAAAAATACACCAATATGTAAAAAATTTTTTTTTTTATCACTACTATCAAGTAGGCTGCCTATGTTTGTAGCTTTTGTTTTTTGTGATGTTGAAGTGTTCACTTTTATCAACAGTGTGAAACATTGTTTTGCAAAGGAGACCATACCTTACTCA
Source organism: Oncorhynchus kisutch (assembly GCF_002021735.2). Lineage (NCBI taxonomy): Eukaryota > Metazoa > Chordata > Actinopteri > Salmoniformes > Salmonidae > Oncorhynchus > Oncorhynchus kisutch. The sequence goes on from NC_034203.2 coordinate 21,414,231, forward strand.
TAGTACTATAACTATACTGAACAAAAATATAAATGCAACATGTAAAGTGTTGGTCCCATGTTTCATGAGATGAAATTAAAGATCCCAGAAATTTTCCATATGCACAAAAAGCTTCCTCTCAAATTTTGTGCACAAATTTGTTTAGATCTGTGTTATTGAGCATTTCTCCTTTGTCAAGATAATCCACCCACCTGACATGTGTGACATCAAGAAGCTGATTAAACAGCATGATCATTACACAGGTGCACCTTGTGCTGGGGACATTAAAAGGCCACTCTAAAATGTGCAGTTTTGTCACACAACACAACGCCACATATGTCTCAAGTTTTGAGGGAGCATCCAATTGGCATGATGACTGCAGGAATGTCCACCAGAGCTGCTGCCAGAGAATTTAATGTTAATTTCTCTACCGTAAGCTGCCTCCAATGTCGTTTTAGAGAATTTGGCAGTACGTCCACCCGTCCTGACAACCGCATATCACATTTAACCCTCCAGCCCAGGATGCCACATCCGGCTTCTTCACCTGCGGAATCGTCTGAGACCAGCCACCCGGACAGCTGATGAAACTAAGTAGTTCTGTCTGTAATGAAGACCTTTTGTGGGGTAAAACTTCTGATTGGTTGGTTCCTAAGTGGGTGGGCCAATGCCCTCCCAGGCCCACCCATGGCTGATTTCCTGTCCAGTTATGTGAAATCCATAGATTAGGGCCTAATGAATTTATTTAAATTGACTGATTTCCTTGTATGAACTGTAAATCAGTAACTGCATGTTGCATTGATATTTTTGTTCAGTATAGATACTATGAAACTGATTCATGAAACAGGAACTATTCTGTTGACATATTTATCATATTTGGATTAGTATTAATATAGCGCTCCTCTGGAATGTTGTGACCTTTGAAAAGCCATGCCCATCACCCTGTAGATGTACTTTTAGCCTGTACTGTACTTTGACCTAATCATTCAGGGTAGAAAGAGCATTGCTATGGTCAAAATCAATTGCAGTGTTTTTCCAAAATTCTGAGAGCCAAAAGAGGTGCAGAAAAGACGTTTCTGATTTTTGTTACTCCAAATATGAAAAGACCTTTGGTGCTGAAGTTATTTGGAGTTCTCAGAATCAGACATGCTACTTATAAACGTGTTTGTATGTCACGCATTTATTCTACTCCCACGCAGTTGGACCCCTGACCCACTTCTTGGTAAACCTTGCTAAATTGTGATCAATGATTCTGCATTGTGGAGTATATATACAATCCGTTTGATAATGTTGTTTTTGAAGATTTACACAACCCTTTTTGTTCTATAGTTTTCCTGTTTTGGCATTATTTGTCAGCCATCACACAGTATATGAGCATGGAATCAGCATGGAATCAGCATGGAATGAGCATGGAATTCAGTGCCTTGGATCTGGTGTCTATAACATTCATTAGAATACAATACCATTTGACAAATTTTCCTGACCATTAATTACATTATCCAAAAATGTAGCCTCATAGAGAAGAAAACATATCTGGAATTGACAGGTTAGTGTTGGGTTTCACAACCCTCTTACCCTAAAGTAAACACTGGCTTACTTTGTTTGTTTTGGGGGTAGTGCTTACCTGAGATAAGGGCTTAAAAACAGCAGCGTAACATTGTATTGCTTAGTTGTGTGAAGCAGAAGATAGGCTCAACGAGGACAGAGGTCAGTCCAGGTATCATGTCATTCAGTAGTCCATATTTTGCATACTGTATGTAGCAGAGACTATGGCTATGTTCCTTGCTAGTGATACATACGGAGAGTTGTAATGACCATCACAACTGAAAATGAACTTCTGACATCGGCCTCTCTCTTGGAACTCTTTTTAGGTGAGGTTTGGAGGACATGATGCAGGGTCTCTTGACTCTGTGGCTGTGTGCTGCTCTGCCAGGGCTCCTATGCGCATCGCCTCTGTTAGTAGAAGGGGACAATGATGCCTCCAAGATCTGCAAGCCTGCACCGCACTGGGAGATCAAGGGCCATGGGGCCCCCATGAAGGAGCTGCTGGGAAATGTAGTTGTTCTGGCTCTGCTGAAAGCAAGCTGACACTTCTGCCGCACACAGGCCTCCAAGTAAGAGAGAAGTCTTCAGAATCTGTCTTGCATAACATTACTGTAAACCTACTGCAACATACTGTTATTATACCACTGTGCAAAGATTTGGTATAGAAATCAGTAAGATGTAATAATAATGTATTTACAAACAAATGTATGTAAAGTTGTTGATGTAATGCTGCTGGTGATCCATTTCAGATTTATTGAGAGCAGCCTTCCCAAACAGTAGAGAGAAATGATCTGAATTATGAAAGAATGGGAAATGAGTAAATAACGCCATCTAGTGGCAATCAAGTGGCACCTCGTCATGACTGATCTGCCATTGTCCTGTTTCTGCTGAGTAGACTAGGAGGCCTGCGTGACAAGCTGCTCCGCAGCAACCTGACAGACGTGTCGTTCCTCATCGTGAACGAGAGGGAGGCCCAGTCCAGAGCCATGTACTGGGAGCTGAAGAGGATGGCCCCCCCGGGCATCCCTGTCTACCAACAGGCCCCGCTACAGGACGACGTCTGGGAGGCCTTGGATGGAGACAAGGACGACTTCCTGGTATATGACAGGTAATAATGGAAGGTAACACTGCCGCTATTACCTCGCTTTCCAACCAAAATGCAGAAATTGAGGCGCAAAAACCCTGATGGACCATGATAATGGTGAAATGCCTTGGTTTTACTTAAAGGTCCAATGCAGCAGTTTTTTTCTCAATATCAAATGATTTCTGGGTAACAATTAAGTATACCTACCTCATGGTGATTGCTTTCCATTAAAATATTAACTTGAAAAAATAGCTTTTTAGCAAAGATACATTTCTCCAGGAAGAATTTTGCTAGGACTGTCTGGGAGTGGTCTTGAGTGGGGAGGGGAAAACTGAAAACGAACTGTTACTTGCAGAGATTTGGAAATCTCTTTCTTATTGGTCTATTAACTCATTTACAGACCAAAACACCATCCCACCAAAACATACTGACATTTCAGTCTGTCTTTTTAAACAGCTCTTACACTAACAGGGCATTATCATCATTTTCACAATTTCACTCTTTTGGGTCTTAAACAATAAATAAGTCATTTTTTCAACTTCCACTGTCCTCCAAGAGTAACTGAATAACTTCTTCACTTCAATATGACTGATAAGAGCCATCAAAGAGGGCCAAAATACTGTCATGTTGTTTCTCAAAATGATACATCTTTCATGAATAAGGAATGGGCTTGTATTGATGGAAGGAAACCCGTCAGCCCTAATCTAAAGCTTACCACTGCTCTTTGACTTTAATGGTATGAAGAATCTATCAGGTTGTATTGAGACATTTTCTATCTACAGAGATCTTTAGAACTGGTGTGACACCTCATTTGTGTGGCCATGTAATGTATCTCTCTCCTAACCCCTCCTCTCTCTGACAGATGTGGGAGACTGACGTTCCACATAGTCCTACCCTACAGCTTCCTCCACTACCCCTACATAGAGGCAGCCGTCAGAGCCACCTACCACAAGGACATCTGTGGCAACTGCACCGTAAGTGAAAGCACAATTATTAAGGGAACTGTAGACATTTCATTTCAGTTTGGCTCCTCAATTGAAAACACTACTGTCTGCAGAAGTGCTCCATAGAAATACAATTACTAGAACAGGAAACCCCACAGACTCTTCTCTTTCTAGTAATTCTCTCTCTATGATTTGGCCTTGTAGCGTAATAAAGGTTCTGATTAGTAAACCAAATAATAGAGATCTCTCTGCGGATCTCTTAGGTGTATTTTTAGCTTGTACCGATTTTGTTAACTTTAGTTTGTTCTACTCTTTTACAGGTGGACTCCAACACAACCTCCTCAGCTGGGTGGAACAGCACTCAGAGAAACGAGACACTGAGCAGTTCAGAGATGCGTGTTAACGAGACAGGCATGACAGTGAGGTCTATTGATGTCGATAACGTCAGCAACCCAGTTCCAAGTGATGGACCCCAGATGTCGTCTGAGGGGGGTGGTAACATGTCACACATACATCATCAGCATCATCAGTACCCGCACCACCACCACCAGCAGCAGCATCAGCACCACCACAATCATGGGTCAGATGCAGATAAACAGGACTCCAATTAACATTGTCTGTGTCGTTTCTGAGACGAGTAATTGTTATTTAGCATGGTGGTGGTGGTGGCTTGTGTCAGTGACTTGACAGTCCGATAAATAGTTTTGTATGAATTAAATTTGATTTTGTCTGTGCCTGTCAATTGTGTCTGATAAGGCAAACCTGTACAGTAAACTGGAATTATTTAGTCCCTTGAAATACAGTATGTCTTCCCTACATGTGGTCTGGTGACAGGTCCTGCTCTCCTCTGCAGTTTATGAAGTCTGCAGGTCAAACCCTACGGAGGTGTCTGTAGATAGATGCTGTGCTAAGGAAAGTTGGACTGACAGTCACCGAACCCATGCAGGGCAGTGTGCTGGACTTCAGGGTATACTTGTCAACATCTTGACTATATTTCCTATTCATTTTGCAACTTTCATTTCATGTATGTTTTCATGGAAAACAAGGACATTTCTAAGGGACCCCAAACTTTTGAACGGTAGTGTATATATACATGATATATACGTTCCGGACTCCGACATAAGATTTATGTTCCAGGTTGCTGGTTGTTCACAATTAAAAGTATGATTATGTTGTTGTATGAATGTTATCAAAATCATTTCAATATGTGGTGTTTCTATGTTCATAAAGGGTGGGGCAGGGTAGGTTTATTTTGCTTGTCTGGAGCAGTGGTGGGGAAAGTACCCAATTGTCATACTTGAGTAACAGCAAAGATACCTTAACAGAAAATAACTCAAGTAAAAGTCACCCAGTAAAATCCTACTTGAGTAAAAGTCTAAACGTATTTGGTTTAAAAAGAAAACTTAAGTATCAAAAGTAAATGTAATTGCTAAAGTATACTTAAGTACCAAAAGTAAAAGTATAAATCATTTCAAATTCCTTGTATTAAGCAAACTAAACGGCACCATTTTCAATTTTTTTAAAGTTACGTATAGCCAGGGGCACGCTCCAACTCAGACATAATTTACAAACAAACATGTGTTTAGAGATTCCGCCAGATCAGAGGCAGTAGGGATGACCAGGAATGTTCTCTTTATAAGTGTGTGAATTTGACAATTGTCCTGTCCTGCTAAGCATTCAAAATGTGTACTTTTGGGTGTCAGGGAAAATGTATGGAGTAGAAAGTACATCATTTTCTTTAGGAATGTGTTGAAGTAAAAATAAAAGTTGTTTAAAATATAAATAGTAAAGTAAAGTACAGATACAGTACCAAAACAAATGACTTAAGTCGTACTTCCAAGTATTTTTACTTAAGTACTTTACACCACTGGTCTGGAGTTACTGACTGGATACAGGGAGGAAACTGAATATGAATACATCAGCAAAACTTAAAAAGTAGAAATAATAAGAGTTAAATAGAGTAAAGTGATATAAGACAAGCACCCAGGGCAGACAGTGGGGAGGGGGCAGACAGGAGTAGGGAATTCGTAATGCAGTTTGGATCTAGTTGTCACGGTCGTCATATGGAGGAGACCAAGGTGGTAAGTGTACACACTTCTTTATTAAAGAAAAGACACTGAACAAACAAAACAACTAAATGAACAGTGAAGCTAATATGAGAAGTGCAGAACAGGCAACTTAACATAGAATAAGAACCCACAAACTAAGGAATATGGCTGCCTAAATATGGTCCCCAATCAGAGACAACGATAAACAGCTGCCTCTGATTGGGAATCAATTCAGGCCACCAAAGACATACATAAACCTTACAAAAACCTCTAGACATACAATATCGCCTAGACAATACAAAAACTAAAAAACCACCCTCGTCACACCCTGACCTAACCAAAATAATAAAGAAAACAAAGATAACTAAGGTCAGGGCGTGACACTCGTCTGAGCTGATGAACAACTCTGTTGCTCTATCACTGATGTGCCAGAGAAGCGGTTGAGGAGCTGAATTAGTTGAATGAGTCCTACCTTGCTCCTACTGACCTGTGAGCCATACATTGTTAATGAGCAGTAGGGCTACATCTCAGTGTCATTAAGTGTTTGACTTGGACTGAAATAGGTGCCAGTACTGGTGTTGGGTGCCGGTACTGGTGTTGGGTGCTGGTACTGTTTATATTTAGGTGCAGGAGCTCCACAATACTTTTGAGCTAATATTCTATGAAGAACAGGAGCTCAAGCAGTAGAACATTTGTGGTGCCGGAGTACTGGTGAGCTCCTGTCTAAATCAAGCACTGAGCGTCAATATTGTTTCACCTTTATGTAAACTCATAGGCTATTTCCTAACGAATAATAGGTCAATGTTACTGTTTGTGTTTGGGCCTAGGCCTATATCTATTCACTATTCTTTGAAACCATACATTTATTCAAGTTAAATAGCTTCTCACAAGTGGGCAAGGCATGAAATAGATCGCCTAGGGCTCGGCTATAGGCTAAAATACCATGCACAGCAGGTGGATTACCTCATTGCCGCGGGGGGTGATGGTAAACGACAATTCAGCTCACTCATATCGCCATCAACACTCAGAGAGAATGCTGCGTTGGATGGCGGACAAATTCAACCATGGTTAGATGGTTTGCGACCATCAGATCTGCAATTTGTGCATTCCGGTCGATGAGTGCAGCCTACGAAGTAAGTTCTGTTAATCTCGCACCTGAATATAGACAGCCTATTATAAATGACTTTCGTATGACAAAATCAGTTAGGCCTAGCATAAATAGTTATTTTGTAATTTCTAAAATGAATGTCCCTCTAGTCTAGACTGTAGTGGTATAACCAAGGGAAATACCTTAATCATTTGATCATCACCATTATCATCATCTCCACTATTCATGCCAACACCTTGTTATTTCATAAAGAGCTATACACACTTCTGTGAGAGAGAAAAAAATCATAAAAGTGTAATAACTCTTGTAGGCGACAGAGTTAAAATACAGAAGAGGTTATCCGAGGTTCAATATGCTGTGCCGTTGTGTAAGGGATTTCCTAAATCCTCCTGAAGCAAGAAGCTAAACCTGCTTTAGCTTATCCAGCTGGCCGACTGATTTGAGTAGCCTATCAACAAAACACCTCAGATACAGTATTTCTGTGCGTGTTTTGCAATTGTGACCCTTTTCATAATTGACCAATCTGACGTTAGGTGGCAGTACTGTCGCTTTCGTAGACATCCTTCTGAAATCTGCTGTATGAGTTATAAAATGTAAACTTCTAGGAGAAAATAATTCACACCAACTATTTGGATAGCTTCATCAGAGTGAATATTTACTTCATATAATGTAAAGTGCTAAAATGCATTTAACTCATCATATTTTTGCAGCGTTTAGGGATGGCCACAACATGGCAGAAAATCCTACTGTTCTACCAAGGGGTGCTAGATAATGGAGGTAACTGTGCCCAGCTTCTAAAACCAGACAGTGCTGACTGAATTTACCAGTACAAGACCAACATACGTGAATCATTGCTTCACCTATCCATTTTCTTATCCTATAGTAATGCTGTCTCTGTGTGCTTTCAGACAAAAGAACTGACAGCTGGTTGCTGGTGTACTCACCTGTGCCAATCACTTGCATCTTCCTGTGCTACCTGCTCCTCATATGGGTGGGCCCCAAGCTGATGGCTCAGAGACAGCCAGTCAACCTCAAGCCTGTGCTCATCATGTACAACTTTGCTATGGTCTGCCTGTCTGCCTATATGTTCTATGAGGTATGGAAACAGTGGAAAGCATGGATAGCTTGTAGCTATTTTACTCATATCGGATGTGCTTTGGATCTATTGTACACATTACAGTACCTATCTATATCCTTGTTATATAGTGTATGTGTAAATAAGTGATGATGAGTAGCTATTTCTCTACCTGTAAGCATATAGTATTTTAATGCATTTTACTCTCTCCTCAGTTCACAGCGTCATCCTGGTTGGCCAACTATAGTATATTATGTCAGCCTGTGGACTACAACACCAGCCCACTGGCAATGCGGGTAACTCATATCCACTGCAATGCTTTGCAATTGCCTTAATGTACATATACTGTGTGGGAATGATTTCTAATCTTAACCTACTGCTGAAATGTATCTTCTATGTGTTCTGAACAGATGGCCAAGGTCTGCTGGTGGTTCTACTTCTCCAAAGTCATCGAGCTCAGTGACACTGTAAGTACACTTCAGGGATTCTACTATCCCAGGTTGAAGCAAAAACGGTGTGCTCTTATTACATCTCTTCTATCAAGACATGTAGCTAATTGTGTTTCTTGTCATATTCTTGTATATCTGTCAGGTTTGATAAATAAATGAAATATGATACGTCTCTTCCAGCTTTTCTTCATCCTGAGGAAGAAGAACAGTCAGCTGACGTTCCTGCATGTCTACCACCACGGCACCATGATCTTCAACTGGTGGGCTGGGGTCAAATACGTGGCAGGAGGCCAGTGTAAGGGTTGTCACATTACTACAGCCGAGACGGTGATTCATTTACCCGGTGCTAGACCCAGACAATTATGTCCTATATGTAACCGTATGGCACTGCACAATCTATTTCTTGTGTCTGCTTCCTGCTCAGTCTTGGTTGAAATAATGATTAGGCTATTCATACAGGACTTGTTCTGTAGGAGACATACAGTACACACACCCACACATTGAAATGCACCTGACATTTCAATGACTCTGGAACACATGCCGTGATACCTACAGTGTCCTGGGAACTGTTCCACACCCCTGCTATTTGAAAAAGACATTTGCAGTGGTCAAAGGACTGATCAAAATAGACCAGCTAGGAACAGAACGGCAGGATTAAGACAAGTTTTTGGCACTAAGATGCTGTATAATTTGTTTAAAACGGCGGTGAGTTTGCAGAAAACAGCTGGCGAAGCATCTTAGTGCACCATTTGCCCTCCTTTAGGTTTAAAGATAGTCAACACAGCCTGGCTATTTATTTTCACATTGCATGTACTTAGATGGGCAGATAGTTAGTTACGCCTTGAGATAAAATAAAGGATGAATCAAAGCCTTGTCATTCAATTAAAGAACCCAGCTTTAGAAGCAAATTATAAACAACTGACCTTGTAATAAATGAAGAACTGCTATAAACGGATAAGTGAATTAATCGCCCATTCTCTGTGTATTGTGTGTTCTCCTCCCTCCAGCCTTCCTTATAGGCCTTATCAACTCATTGGTGCACGTGGTGATGTATCTATACTATGGGCTGGCAGCGCTGGGGCCTCACATGCAGCAGTATCTGTGGTGGAAGCGCTACCTCACTTCCCTGCAGCTGGTGAGTAGAGTGGCCTTGATGCAGAGCCTCTGCTACAGTATGGCCTCCAAAATAGCACCCATACAGTACATTCACTAGAGTATAGATAATACAAATGTACATTTACTTTATATCCTGTAGGGGATTTTACCCTAAGAACCTCAAAGTTCTTTAAAACCCCTTTAATGTTAAGTCCCCTATATTACCGGTTCTGGGCTGGTTCTGACTGACATGTTGGTATGCAAAGCACTATGTGAACTTCACAGGGTCCAGTGCCTTATATTGGCAGAAAGCCCCATCCGTCTTGTCTCCACTACCACTCTGTCAGCAGGGCCTGACTTGAAGTATACGTTTTCATACCCCACATTAGCATATGGAGTGACATGTCACATTTTCTGGCTTATCCAGACAAATAATAGATTTGCTCTCCCTCTGAGCAACTGAGACAACATATTAAAGGGGAGAGTAGAGCCATTTCAGGTATCGTGGTTTTATCTCACTGTGATATTCCATAGAATTGAAACACGACCACTTTCTTTTGGTCACTGAGGGACAAAATCACTTTGTGTGTAAAGCTGAAGTTGTAACGAGTCTGCAGCAATTCGAATGGCGTTGCTCAGAGGAGGCTTGGCAGAAAATGCTCTGTCTTCACTTCACAATGCTCTGTTACTGTACATGAAATGGGGTCACATTTGTACTGTCACTAAATATGATCATATTTATTTTACAGTTAAATAAATATTAAATATCATAGTAAGTTGTTTCTAATTTTATTTATTTATTTAGAAAGCATTTCAGTCATTTCAAGAGCAATTCCACTTGTTGAATATACAGTACCAGTGAAAAGTTTGGACAAATGAAAATATATTTTCGATTTTCGATTCTTCAAAGTAGCCACCCTTTGCCTTGATGAGCTTTGTACACTCTTGGCATTCTCTCAACCAGCTTCACTAGGAATTATTTTCCAACAGTCTTGAAGGAGTTCCCACATATGCTGAGCACTTGTTGGTTGCTTGATAGTTTTTGCAACTGACCTTCATGTCTTAAAGTAAAATGGACTGTCATTTCTCTTTGCTTATTTCATCTGTTCTTGCCATAATATGGACTTGATATTTTACGAAATAGGGCTATCTTCTGTATACCACCCCTACCTTGTTACAAAACAAATGATTGGGTCAAACGCCTTAAGAAGGAAATAAATTCCACAAATTAACTTTTAACAAGGCACACCTTTTAATTGAAATGTATTCCAGGTGACTACCTCATGAAGCTTGTTGAGAGAATGCCAAAAGTGTGCAAAGCTGTCATCAAGGCAAAGGGTGGTTACTTTGAAGATCTCAAATATAAAAATATATTTTCATTTCTTTAACACTTTCTTGATTACTGCATGATTCCATATGTGTTATTTCCTAGTTTTGATGTCTTCACTACTTTATGTAGAAAATAAGAAAAATAAGAAAAACACTTGAATGAGTAGGTGTGTCCAAACTTTTGACTGGTACTGTATATTTTTATAATATTTACTTGAGCTTGTGTCCTCAAAAGTAAGTACACTTCAGCAATGTATAACTATGTTTAACCAGACTTTCCTAGAACTATGCAGCAATTAACTAGTTATTGTTTATGGCCATCTCATAAAAAATCATTACTTTTGGGTATGTCTATTTCGGCAGAAATCTACATTTTGCATTATCAGCTGGAATCCTTAATTGAAACAATAACAAAGCTGTCTTCCCACCTGTGTTTTGGTGAAAGTTGAGGGATGGGCCTGGAGAACAGGAACCACTCTCATATTCAAAGCAAGAGCTATGTATGCAAAGACTGACTATCCATGATATCAAAATGATAGTTTTAGCCATGTTTTGAGATCATCACTGACCTTATTAACCCTGAAGCCTTACTGTAAGACCCCCGCTAATAACTGTTGTGTGAAGACAATATGATCATACTGCATGTACTGTATGAAGCTGCATCAGTGCTGAATACGTGCAATGTTTTTATGGGCTCTACAACTATGTACTTTCAATGTGGTCACACTAGAAGCCCACAACTGAGCTTTCTTCTTATTGACACTGGTTATGTTGACCCTCTGTGACCCCAGCTCCAGTTCTTCATAGTGACCATCCACACCAGCTACAACCTGTTCACTGACTGCGACTTCCCAGACTCCATGAATGCTGTGGTGTTTGCCTACTCCCTCAGCCTCATCGTACTCTTCAGAAACTTCTACTATCAGAGCTACCTCACCAAGAAGAGCAAACAGACATGAGACACAGATGTAGAGGCAATTATTACTTTTATTAAATTGATCATGTATGTTTTTTAAATATTTATTGACCCTTCACGTTTAAGTAAAGCAGGTCTCTATCCGCTGGACATAAGCTTCTGTTTGTTTCTGTTCCAGCCTCCCCTCCAACCATTAGGGTAACACACACACACACTCAGAGAGAGCTGGCCCTCTCCCATTCCCTCCCATCCCCCCTTAGGTCATTAGGGATGAAGTCCCAGCCACGCTCTGGCGACTCTGCCAAATTGAAATAAACCTGAGCAGGCCTCCTACTCTTCACTCCACTTATTTATCTAATCTCTCTCTGTGACACTTCATTTGTCTTTGGAGTCATTGGCTGAGAGGTTAGCCAATCGCAAGTCAGCTGTCAGTCTAAAACCGCACCCTGTGCCCCTCCTACTCTCTCCCTCTCTGACTCTGTTCTGTGAGTCCCTATAACTCAACTAGGTGAACCGAACAAGTGTGCTCGCATACTCCCTTAGAAGACTTTTGCTTGAAAAGAAAAAAAAAGTGGCAATAGTACTGTTTGTCCACCTTGAGATGCCATAGCCAGTATACACTTCCTCAAATTAGTCTGAATTAATCTAAGATAACTCAAAAAATCTGTCATTCATTTAGACATTTAGAAGTCGCTAAGATGTTTGGTGCAGTATTTGTCAAGTGAACTATTTTTTGCATGAAAACAAGTAATCTATCATTGTGAATGACAACAAACACTTGAAGAATCCCTACTGTTGACCAATGAGGAGTAGACTTCAGCTACCGAAATTCTGCACGCCTCAATATTTTTTTTTGTTCTTATGAACAGCCGAAGAACCCTTGCTAAAGAACAAAACGAACAAAAACGTCACAAAATGTCTTTATAATATATGCACAAACTGTTTGCACAAACTGTTTCGGATGCAAAGCCTGCAGACGCCTTTAGCTGATCCTGTTTCCAATGTCTATTTGAACCATTCAAGTGAGGATAACTCTGAGGGGGTTTCCATCTTATGTCACTACTTTATGACTTGTGAACAGTAAAGCCTAATTTCATTACTGAAACTGATAAGCCTGTTTCCCTTCCTTCTTTGAAAGTCCTTAAAGTCGAGTGACAATTAGTGTCTGTCCGTATAGTGTCACCATTGACTGACTGTTCTAGTTTTCCATCCTGGGTGTGTAACTCTCGCTATTCATGAGTTCTGGAAAATGACGTAGCTTGTATTGCAGTGCATGTGCTCAGTCTGTTGTGTTGAATTGCATGACAGCTGTCTTTAAAAAAAGCAGTTCAACAACAATCACTAAGAGTTCAGTCATGCAGGCACTGTGATGTCTTTGTGACTCGTGTCATGACCAAGGACTGAGGGGCTTTGTGGCCCCATATAAAGTAGCCGGTTTGAAATGTCTCTGGTACACACTTAGCCAGCAGCATACCACCCTGTATCCCACTGCTGGCTTGGTTCTGGAGCTAAGCAGGGTTGGTCCTGATTGGTCCTTAGATGGGAGACCAGATGCTGCTGGAAGTGGTGTTGGAGGACACGTAGGAGGCACTCTTTCCTCTGGACAAAAAATATCCCAATGCCCCAGGGCAGTGATTGTGGACATTGCCCTGTGTAGGGTGCCGTCTTTTGGACGGGATGTTAAACGGGTGTCCTGAATCTCTGTGGTCACTAAAGATCCCATGGCACTTATCATAAGAGTAGTGGTGTTAACCCCGGTGTCCTGGCTAAATTCCCAATCTGGTCCTCATACGGTCACCTAATCATCCCCAGTTTACAATTGGCTCATTCATCACCCCTGTAACTATTCCCCAGGTTGTTGCTATAAATGAGAATGTGTTCTCAGTCAATTTACCTGGTAAAATAACAGTAAAATAGAAAAAAAGGTGCTATCTAGAACCTAAAAGGGTTCTTTGGCTGTCCCCATAGGAGAATCATTTTTGGGTTCCATTTAGAATTATTTTTGTGTTCTATGTAGAATACTTTTTGTGTTCCATGTAGAACCTTTTTGTGTTCCATGTAGAATCCTTTTTGTATTCCATATAGAACCTTTTTGTGTTCCATGTAGAATCCTTTTTGTGTTCCATGTAGAATCCTTTTTGTGTTCCATGTAGAACCCTTTCAACAGAGGGTTCTACATGGAACACAAGGGAGCACTACCTGGAACCCAAAGGGTTCTACCAGGAACCAAAAAGGTTTCTCCTATGGGGACAGCAAAATAACCCTTTTGGAACCCTTTTTTATAATAGTGTAGATACAGCTGTGTAGAGTTACAGACCATATCCTGCTGGTGAGATGGCTGCTGTTTTCCTCGCAAGTATGAGTGTCACATCTCATACCCCACAGCTTATTGCTAGATGCACATTTGGACATATTTGTCACTGGAATCAGCTTGCAGTATTGCTCTGGGGGCATGTGTCCTCTCCCAGCAATATATTTCTGTCAGTCTTCAATCCCAGTCATCCAACACCACATGCCTGTGCTGATGTGTTTGAAAACAAACCCTTGAGTCTCCTTACTCCTAAGAACACATGTTCATGTCTGTACGTTGTGTTCACACAAATGCCAGATAAATAAATGATAGCCAGTATTTTCCACCACTCTCATTTTAATCAAAGTTTGACACAGCCGACACTCCTTCTTGGCTCTCTAAGCCTGTCACATAATATCTGACAAGATGTCCTCTTGGAACTTGTCTTTTAATGTGACTCGTCTGGGAGAATGCAGTGGTCTACAGCCACGTTGATTTACAGTAGGGGCCTCCCCTCCTCAACGTTCATCCACTGACTGTCTTGTGCAATAAACAAGTGACAGGTTCCTGGGTGTATAGTTAAATGTCACTTTCCCCGTGAGACAGGAGATGAAGACCATCCTTTAATGCCACTGTCACCTTAAGTATCGGAGGCTTCCTCTGCTGCTGCCGTTTGATAAGGGGAATTGAAAGTGGATGAAAGCACATTCATTTGTGGTGAGAGAGAGGTTGGAGGGAATGATAATCTCTCCCCTAACTCCCCTCTGTTTCTTCCTTTCTTTAGTTTAGCATGTCGTGGTTGTGGCTGATATTAAGGGATCCATTTTACCTTCAGTGGCTGGTGCCAAATGGCTTGGGATTGAGCAAGGGGTCATTTGAATCACTTGTGTCCAGTCCTCAGCTACTCTATGCTGTTCTAGGTATACTGACAAACACCCATACCCACTCTTCCACATGAAAAAATATATGTTAGTTGTCGAAAAGCTTAAACTCTAATCAAGATGAGAACTCATGTTCCCAAGTCTCTCACATCTAGACATGGCAACATTATCTTCTAAGAATGTCTCACAGATCAACAAAGGTACATCACTTATGGCAGCGAGAAGGAAACACAACACAACCACTGATAACAAGAGAAAGTGATGATGTAGAGTCACTTATAAGTTAGTTTGGTAGTCTCCCCAGTAACAGCAAGTAGCACCTTGTCTGTACACTGTAATTTGTAATCCCTTAAAGTGGGGGTGAGCCCTCCTTAGCCGGGCCAGTCGGTAATCACAGAGTCAGTGAGAGGGGCTGGGGAACGAGCGGCTGATGATGGTGCTTGAGGTGAGCGACTGGTTTCAGACAAAGAGGGTTAACAAGAGGGTGAGCAATCTCAGCTAGTGCTTTCATTTAAGCCTCTTGTTTCAGCCAATCAACCAGCTAGCACTCGTAAAGGGGTCAGTACAGGGCGTAAGGTATGTATGAGAGTTCTGAAGTGGTTTATACAGACATGGAAGGAAAGGATGGGAAATTGTTTTGTTGAAACAAGAGTTAATCATTTGGTTCCTAATGGAAGCGGCCTAATGTGTGTGGATATCCCTACACACTCGCACGCACGCACACACACACACACACACACACACACACACACACACACACACACACACACACACACACACACACACACACACACACACACACACACACACGCACACACACACACACACACACACACACACACACACACGGTCTTGTTTAACTAACCTTGTGGTGACACTCAATTTATAAACATTCTAAATCCTATTTTCCCTAAACCTAACCCTAACCCCATAACCTAAACCTAACCCTAACCCCATAACCTAAACCTAAACCTAACCCCATAACCTAACCTTAACCCTAACCCCATAACCTAAACCTAACCCCATAACCTAAACCTAACCCTAACCCCATAACCTAAACCTAACCCTAACCCCATAACCTAAACCTAACCCTAACCCCATAACCTAAACCTAACCTTAACCCCATAACCTAAACCTAACCCCATAACCTAACCCTAACCCCATAACCTAAACCTAACCCTAACCCTAACCCTAACCCTAAACCTAACCTTAACCCCATAACCTAAACCTAACCCTAACCCCATAACCTAAACCTAACCCTAACCCCATAACCTAAACCTAACCCTAACCCCATAACCTAAACCTAAACCTAACCCTAACCCCATAACCTAAACCTAACCTTAACCCCATAACCTAAACCTAAACCTAAACCTAACCCTAACCCCATAACCTAAACCTAACCCCATAACCTAACCCTAACCCTAACCCCATAACCTAACCTTAACCCTAACCCTAATTCTATCTTAACCCTCTAATTCTATCTATCCCTAAACCCCTTCGAAATAGCATTTGACTTGTGGGGACCAACAAAATGTCCCCAGTTTTTTGTTTCCAGGTAGAACCATTTTAGGTTCTATGTAGGACCCTCTGTGGAAAGGGCTCTACAAGGAACTCCAAAGGGTTCTACCTGGAACCAAAAATTGATCTTCATATGGTTCTCCTATGGGGGCAGCTGACGAACCCTTTTAGGTTCTAGATAGCACCTTTTTTCTAAGAGTGCAGAATAATTAATCGGGTAAGAACGGCCACTTTCATCAGGAAACATGAAAACCTTATCAACATTTGTGTTAATACACTGTAGCTGTACCTTTTATGGGTGTCTGATGAACAATACAAAATGGCTGCCAAAGGACTACAAAGGCTCCTAGTCTAGCATTGTTTACCTTTTGTATAACCCTCATAGAAGAGTGAGACTAATAACCTTCAGCCACCATCAGTCTCCAGCGACCTAATATCTGGTTTGAATAGGAATCTAGCCTGCGCTGAATGGATGGTTTGTCTGTGACTGATGTTCTCTAGCTCTCTGGTCTCATATAGAGATGACTTGACCTTTATCAGTAGTGCTGTAATGCAGCACACCGCCTGGCCTCCCTCTGTGTTCAAATTGTAATCAGCAGCTGTGCTGTCAGGTTCAATTCCAATGTGCAGACAGCCTACCTGTCACATACACTCCCACACATATACAGACACACACACACAGACATAGCAAACACGCACACACAAACGCACACACACACACTCACAGTTCTTAAAGTGTGCCCTTATGTACCCTGTAGACTTAGCAAATCATCGTAAGATGGACACAGCTACTTTGTGGTTTACTGACACAACCGTGATGCAGAGCCTCCTACCACAGACACAGTGGGCCCTCTTTGATATTAACACTTTATTTGGTTAAAATATTCCTCAAATACATCGCGCCACTGCCCTCTAGTGAGATCAGAGGCCATATCAAGCTCATTGGAATTGGACTAGTGGTCTATACCTGCTTATAAACAAACTAGTCTTATAAACTCACCCATATAATTTTGACTGTACATCAAATCGTTTTTTTACAACATTTATTTTATTTTTTATTTTACCTTTATTTAACCAGGCAAGTCAGTTAAGAACAAATTCTTATTTTCAATGACGGCCTGGGAACAGTGGGTTAACTGCCTGTTCAGGGGCAGAACGACAGATTTGTACCTTGTCAGCTCGGGGGTTTGAACTCACAACCTTCCGGTTACTAGTCCAACGCTCTAACCACTAGGCTACCCTGCCGCCCCAACATATTCTGAGGGGAATAATATCTCTGTGTACTATCTCCTTGCAAGGTCATTCTAAGGTCAGTCCGAAGGCTTGATAGCTTTACATGACATCTTTAGAGCACTAAGTGTGTGTGTGTGTGTGTGTGTGCGTGCATGTAAGGGAGCTGTGACATTCACTTCATTTTCAGTGGAATCACACAGAGTCAGTTAGTTGGGGTCACTGTCCCTCTTATGTGTGATAGATCTGATAAAACATTTGTTTTGATTGGATGTCTGAAATAAGCACTTACATTTCCACTATCCAGTAACCATCTAACCATCAAATTATCAGTTGATTACTCAATAATGTGTATAAAGTTATACTAAGAATAGATATGAGGATTTAATTGATGTACAGAGACCCTGGCTGTAAGTTCCTACTTGCACTTACACATGACCTTTTGCAAATTTGCACTTGATGCTCAGTCATGTCAACCCATGCCAAAGGTTGTTGCATATTTCATCACGAAAAAACAGTAAGTGTTCGGTTGGCCTCTCTGGTTGTAGGGCAGATTTTCTGTGTTAAACTGTCTCTCTTTGCCTACCTACTCACCACCCCACCTCGGGTCCGGCTGTCCTTCTCTACATTATTCAGAGCCACAACGCCAAGTTACAGGGCTGTATTTCCCATGTCTTCCATTTCAAATGATTTTCCAAGCATATTTCACTTGACACAAAGACAAAGGACCCGGCACATTTGTTTCTCTCCTTTTCCTTGTAATATTAAATATTAATGCCAGCATAATTTCGCAGACTCCCGAGTACCAAGGAGCGGGAGAGTACAGCCCTGTTGTCATCAGTGACTTCAGTTTTTTTTCCTAGAGGTAAGAAGTTTGTCAAAATACATTTTGAGATGCCCCAGCAACAGCACAGTATTTACATTTACATGTCACATTTTGTTCATACTGTATATGGGGGGCTATTTAATATGAAGCTCTAGTCTGTTCTATAACATTTGCCTGGGTGTTTATGTTTATCTTTGTTTGTGTGTATTACCCAGTCCTTACCTGGACCAGAACAACACAGAGAGATGGCAGCAGAGTTTGCTGGTGCATGAGTGCAATCACAGTGCATTGCAGTGGCAACATTTATACAAACCATTATTCATGCATTGTGGAGACCCCGCTCCCCACAATACGCCAAGACACTTTAACATCAAAGGCACCACACATAGTCGCCTGGCTCCCGTAGGAGTGTACTCTTTTGATTCTCTTCCCCCCTCTCCCTCCACTGTCTGCTGAGCGGTTCCCCCTGGCCCCCTGCTCTCCCCAGCCCCCTGTTCTCCTGCTCCCTGGGTCACCTAGCGCTTAAAATAACCGCGCCAAGGACCCGCTACGTCTTCTCCTCAGCCCACTCCTCCAGTGAATTACACAGCCGTTCCACATTATTAAACATGACACTCAACCAAGATAATGAAGCCTTTCTTCATCTCATTTGGAATCCTAATCTAATTTCTTTGATTAATGGGCACTGATCTGCATATCAAGGGCTCTTGTTAATTTCTCCGGCAAATCCCTTTTTATGATGCGCTCGCAAAACAAAATAAGTATCTGTCTTAAGAATCTCTCTTTCCCTACCCCTTCTTTTCCACATGAGAGGCTTAATGGGGAAAGGGAATGGGGCCGGGTAGCAGGCTGTTAGATGCTCCAACCACCATCCCCTCCTCCCACTCAAGACAAGACAGGAGAAGAGAGAATCTGCCATGTGTTTTGTTCAAGTTCAAGTTTATTTGTCTGATGTACAGGATACGCATGGTATACACTGTTGAACGAAATGCGACAACAATAACAAATAAAATATGATTTTTTGTTGTTGAATGGTCTTGGCCTCATTTGTCCTCTCTGTGCGGTAGTACTGCTCTGTTGCATTGACCATTATATCAAGGCACAAGGCGAGACCCAAATGCAGACACAGGAGGCAGATGGTTGGAGTCTTACAATGTTTATTAATCCAAAGGGGTAGGCAAGAGAATGGTCGTGGACAGGCAAAAAGGTCAAAACCAGATCAGAGTCCAGGAGGTACAGAGTGGCAAACAGGCTCGTGGTCAAGGCAGGGAGAATGGTCAGGCAGGCGGGTACAAAGTCCAGAAACAGGCAAGGGTCAAAACCAGGACGACTAGAAAAAGGAGAATGCAAAAAGCAGGAGAACGGGAAAACCGCTGGTTGACTTGGAAACATACAAGACGAACTGGCACAGAGAGACAGGAAACACAGGGATATATACACTGGGAAAAACAAGCGACACCTGGACAGGTGAAACAGATCAGGGTGTGACACATTAGGCTACTCCACATCCCCACTAGAACCAGTCAAGCCATCCAGGACACAAGAGCCACCAGGCTTCTTCATGGGGGAGGAGGAGGGATGGAGGTCTGGCCTGAGCCATTAATAAAAATCCCTACTCAGAGGAAAAATACAATAATGGAGCTTCACAGCACAATTCTCCTTCTGTGTATTCATCCCAAATGGAATCCTACTCCCCACAGGGCTCTGGTCAAAAGTCACACACATAGGGCCTGATTCAGACTTAGGAAATGTATTTCTTTTTTATGCATTTTTACTTCTCAGTAGTTCAAATCAAAATCACATCAAATGTATTTATATAGCCCTTTGTACATCAGCTGATATCTCAAAGTGCTGTACAGAAACCCAGCCTAAAACCCCAAACAGCAAGCAATGCAGGTGTAGAAGCACGGTGGTTAGGAAAAACTCCCTAGAAAGGCCAAAACCTAGGAAGAAACCTAGAGAGGAATCAGGCTATGAGGGGTGGCCAGTCCTCTTCTGGCTGTGCCGGGTGGAGATTATAACAGAACATGGCCAAGATGTTCAAATATTCATAAATGACCGGCATGGTAAGTAATAATAATCACATTAGTTGTCGAGGGTGCAGCAAGTCAGTACCTCAGGAGTAAATGTCAGTTGGCTTTTCATAGCTGATCATTAAGAGTATCTCTACCAATCCTGCTGTCTCTAGAGAATTGAAAACAGCAGTTCTGGAACAGATAGCACGTCCGGTGAACAGGTCAGGATTCCATAGCCGCAGGTAGAACAGTTGAAACTGGAGCAGCAGCACGGCCAGGTGGACTGGGGACAGCAAGGAGTCATCATGCAAGGGTGTCCTGAGGCATGGTCCTAGGGCTCAGGTCCCCCGAAAGAGAGAGAAAGAAAGAAAGAGAGAAAGAGAGAATTAGAGAGAGCATACTTAAATTCACACAGGACACTGGAGAAATACTCCAGATATAACAGACTGACTCTAGCCCCCTGACACATAAACTACTGCAGCATAAATACTGGAGGGTGAGACAGGAGGGGTCGGGAGACACTGTGGCTCCATCCGATGATACCCCCGGACAGGGCCAAACAGAAAGGATATAATCCCACCCACTTTGCCAAAGCACAGCCCCCACACCACAGCAAACGTTCCAAGATGGCAAGGCAGTTCAGACGTCTTTTGTCCTCGTCTTGTCGTGTCCCGTATATATATTTGTGTCGTGTCCCGTATATATATATATATATATATTTACAACTTTCTTCAAATACATTTTTTATATATATATTTTTATTTTCTTTTATCTTCAAAACACTCTCCTGCAACCCACCTCACCAATTTATATATGTTTTTAAAGAAAGTATTATTTACCTCAAATCTGTAATCCTCCATAGAAGCTAACCAGAAGCTAGCCAAAAGCTATCCCAGAAGCTAATCCAGAAGCTAGCCAGAAGCTAACCAGAAGCTAATCAGAAGCTAGTTAGCTTCTTTACTGGCTAATCGTTAGTATTCAGCTAACCACAGTTTGTGGTCATCAGCTATCCTTTAGCTCGAAAATCTATCGCCAGTTTTGTATGGCGCGTCTCGGACCGGAACATACCAGACCTATTTTTCTCTCCATGTCCCCGGATTTCAACCGCTAACTCTGGACATTTATACCTGGATCTCGCAGCTAGCTAGCTGCTATCCGTGTGACTATCGGCTTACGTCGATTCCGGAGCAAACATAAATTATTCCGGAGCTAGCCAGCTGAAGAGTTCCATCAGTCACTCCTGGGCTACAATCACCTATCCGGACCCGTTTTACTGCCAACGCGGAGCCCCACCTGGCCTTCACAACTGGACTACCGACGTTATCTACCCGAGGGAGTTATCCGGCTGGCTCCTCCGTCGCGACGTTACCTGAACGCCCATCTGCGGTCCGCTAATCATTAGCTGTCTTATCGGCTGCTATCTGAATAGACGGACAATATATTTATTTTTATTTAAAAAATTTCTTGGGCCTCTATAACTATATCTATAGTTTTTTTGGGCGAATTGGATTGAGCCCCCCTACCACACGGAACCCCACTAATCCTACCGACGGAAATGCACAAGGTGGCTAAAAACAGACCTCCATCCTATGCTAGCTTGCTACCGATGGCCCGGCTAGCTGTCTGAATCGCCGTGACCCTAACCAACCTCACTACTCACTGGACCCTTTTGATCACTCGACTAAGCATGCCTCTCCTTAATGTAAATATGCCTTGTCCATTGCTGTTCTGGTTAGTGTTTATTGGCTTATTTCACTGTAGAGCCTCTAGTCTTGCTCACTATACCTTATCCAACCTATTAGTTCCACCACCCACACATGCGATGACATCTCCTGGTTTCTAGAGACAATATCTCTCTCATCATCACTCAATACCTAGGTTTACCTCCACTGTATTCACATCCTACCATACCTTTGTCTGTACATTATACCTTGAAGCTATTTTATCACCCCCAGAAACCTCCTTTTACTCTCTGTTCCAGACGTTCTAGACAACCAATTCTTATTGCTTTTAGCCGTACCCTTATCCTACTCCTCCTCTGTTCCTCTGGCGATGTAGAGGTGAATCCAGGCCCTGCAGTGCCTAGCTCCACTCCTATTCCCCAGGCGCTCTCTTTTGATGACTTCTGTAACCGTAATAACCTTGGTTTCATGCATGTTAACATTAGAAGCCTCCTCCCTAAGTTTGTTTTATTCACTCTGCCAACCCGGATGTTCTAGCTGTGTCTGAATCCTGGCTTAGGAAGACCACCAAAAATTCTGAAATTTTCATCCCAAACTACAACATTTTCAGACAAGATAGAACTGCCAAAGGGTGGGCGGTGTTGCAATCTACTGCAAAGATAGCCTGCAGAGTTCTGTCCTACTATCCAGGTCTGTATCCAAACAATTTGAACTTCTACTTTTAAAAATCCACCTCTCTAAAATCAAGTCTCTCACCGTTGCCGCCTGCTATAGACCACCCTCTGCCCCCAGCTGTGCTCTGGACACCATATGTGAACTGATTCCTCCCCATCTATCTTCAGAGCTCGTGCTGCTAGACGACCTAAACTGGAACATGCTTAACACCCCAGGGTTCAATTCTTGGACCGACTCTCTTCTCTGTATACATTAATGATGTCGCTCTTGCTGCTGGTGAGTCTCTGATCCACCTCTACGCAGATGACACCATTCTGTATACTTCTGGCCCCTCTTTGGACACTGTGTTAACTAACCTCCAGGCAAGCTTCAATGCCATACAACTCTCCTTCCGTGGCCTCCAATTGCTCTTAAATACAAGTAAAACTAAATGCATGCTCTTCAACCAATCGCTGCCTGCACCTGCCCGCCTGTCCAACATCACTACTCTGGACGGCTCTGACTTAGAATACGTGGACAACTACAAATACTTAGGTGTCTGGTTAGACTGTAAACTCTCCTTCCAGACCCATATCAAACATCTCCAATCCAAAGTTAAATCTAGAATTGGCTTCCTATTTCGCAACAAAGCATCCTTCACTCGTGCTGCCAAACACACTCTTGTAAAACTGACCATCCTACCAATCCTCGACTTCGGCGATGTCATTTACAAAATAGCTTCTAATACCCTACTCAACAAATTGGATGCAGTCTATCACAGTGCAATCCGTTTTGTCACCAAAGCCCCATATACCCAGCACCATTGCGACCTGTACGCTCTCATTGGCTTGCCCTCGCTTCATACTCCTCGCCAAACCCACTGGCTCCATGTCATCTACAAGACCCTGCTAGATAAAGTCCCCCCTTATCTCAGCTCGCTGGTCACCATAGCATCACCCACCTGTAGCACGCGCTCCAGCAGGTGTATCTCTCTGGTCACCCCCAAAACCAATTCTTTCTTTGGCCGCCTCTCCTTCCAGTTCTCTGCTGCCAATGACTGGAACGAACTACAAAAATCTCTGAAACTGGAAACACTTATCTCCCTCACTAGCTTTAAGAACCAACTGTCAGAGCAGCTCACAGATTACTGCACCTGTACATAGCCCACCTATAATTTAGCCCAAACAACTACCTCTTTCCCTACTGTATTTATTTATTTTATTTATTTATTTTGCTCCTTTGCACCCCATTATTTTTATTTCTACTTTGCACATTCTTCTACTGCAAATCTACCATTCCAGTGTTTTACTTGCTATATTGTATTTACTTTGCCACCATGGCCTTTTCTTGCCTTTACCTCCCTTATCTCACCTCATTTGCTCACATCGTATATAGTCTTGTTTATACTGTATTATTGACTGTATGTTTGTTTTGCTCCATGTGTAACTCTGTGTTGTTATATGTGTCGATCTGCTTTGCTTTATCTTGGCCAGGTCACAATTTTAAATGAGAACTTGTTCTCAACTTGCCTACCTGGTTAAATAAAGGTGAAATAAAAAACTTTAAAAAACTAGAGGGATATCTTCAACCACCAACCATCCTGAGACAAGGCCGAGTATAGCCCACAAAGATCTCCGCCACGGCACAACCCAAGGGGGGGCGCCAACCCAGACAGGAAGACCACGTCAGTGACTCAACCCACTCAAGTGACGCACCCATCCTAGGGACGGCATGGAAAAGCACCAGTAAGCCAGTGACTCGGCCCCTGTAATAGGGTTAGAGGCAGAGAATCCCAATGGAGAGAGGGGAACCGGCTAGGCAGAGACAGCAAAGGCGTTTGTTGCTCCAGTGCCTTACAGTTCACTTTCACACTCCTGGGCCAGACTACACTCAATCATAGGACCTACTGAAGAGATGAGTCTTCAATAAAGACTTAATGGTTGAGACCGAGTCTGCGTCTCTCACATGGGTAGGCAGACCATTCCATAAAAATGGAGCTTTATAGGAGAAAGCCCTGCCTCCAGCTGTTTGCTTAGAAATTCTAGGGACAATTAGGAGACCTGCGTCTTGTGACCGTAGCGTACGTGTAGGTATGTACGGCAGGACCAAATCGGAAAGATAGCTAGGAGCAAGCAAGCCCATGTAATGCTTTGTAGGTTATCAGTAAAAACCTTGAAATCAGCCCTTAACTTAACAGGAAGCCAGTGTAGGGAGGCTAGCACTGGAGTAATATAATCAAATTTTGAGGTTCTAGTCAGGATTCTAGCAGCCATATTTATCACTAACTGAAGTTTATTTAGTGCTTTATCCAGGTAGCCGGAAAGTAGAGCATTGCAGTAGTCTAACCTAGAAGTTTTAAAAAAGTGTCAAGGATTTCCTCCTCTTCTTCCGAAGAGGAGAGGCGAAAAGGATCAGAGGACCAATATGCGGCGTGGTAAGTGTCCATGGTTCTTTTAATACATAAATGTGCACATGAACAACTGACTACAAAAACAAGAAACGTGTGAAAACCTAAACAGTCCTATCTGGTGCAAAACACAGAGACAGGAACAATCACCCACAAACACACAGTGACACCCAGGCTACCTAAGTATGATTCTCAATCAGAGAGAACTAATGACACCTGCCTCTGATTGAGAACCATACTAGGCCGAAACATAGAAATACCCAAATCATAGAAAAACAAACATAGACTGCCCACCCAACTCACGCCCTGACCATACTAAATAATGACAAAACAAAGGAAATAAAGGTCAGAACGTGACAAAAAGCATGGATACATTTTTCTGCATCAATTTTGGACAGAAAGTTTCTGATCTTTGCAATGTTACGCAGATGGAAAAAAATCTGTCCTTGAAACAATCTGGATGTTCATCAAAGGAGAGATCAGTTAGCCTAATATGATCCACTGTCACTAGCGATCCTCAGGAACAACCACACGAACGCAGAGGAGAGAATGGTAAACTAACAATGGAATGGAATGATCCAAGATGTATGGAAACTAATACTAAACTGACAGGTTCTAAATGTCTGTGGGTATAACTGATGGTGGCTACTGATAGTGGCTAATATTTAACACGGCACAAATCTGCTAAAAATATAGTGAAAAGTCTGGGCATAAAATTAATATCTTCTAGAAATCCTAAATCAACTGTGTAGGTTTGACACTATACTGTCATTTGCGTATGGCTACATAAGCCTATAGCTTGGGTCTCCAAATGTCATCCCTGCAAGTTACAAGGCCAGCATTTCATAAACTTGTGGAAAAGGTTGATATCCTTCAGTTTTCTGCCATATGACTGGTTTGACATTTGTCTCTAGCGATCTAGCGATTTAAGACAATTGTCATTTATATTTATAATCCCCTTATCTAAATGGGTTACTCCTTTACCTAGCTCTTATCAATATCTCTTATCAATTTATAAATTACAGTGCATGGAGAATGGTATTATTTCTATAGGAAAAAAAATCATAATTTCATTGTGCGTAAAGCTGGTGTAATTATGAGGGAATCAAACCAAGGTCAGAATACGACGTATCTGTAGACACACCTCCATCTTCAATTCATTGGATCCCTACCCCAAACAAATAGCGGAATTAAGTTCAAGGTCAGAATACGCATTGCGATAAAAGTGCTTAAAAAGGGAATTATGTCCAATTTACACATGCTTAGCTCGGGTTGGAATTCCCCCCATAGTGAATAGAGGACCATATGGGACTCAACCCATCAACTTTCGCAACTGCAACTAGAGTGCTTCTCAAATGGTTGTTTTTCTTAAAGCCACCTACACAGTACATGTCTACCTCTGCATCATGCATTACTGTGGGCTTAGAAGAAATGTCAGGAAGGGTTTCGGAATTGCGGTGGTATTAGCCAGTGGCAGCAGCTAATTGGTTGAAGACGTGAGGTGGTTGGAGTTATGATATGATGCTAAGTTTTCAAATACCGGTAGTTTCTTTGAGAAGATATACAATGTGATCTGTGCATTTGAAAAACAGCATAAATACACCTATTTCACTTTTGCATTGTCACGCCTTGGTCTTAGTATTTTGTGTTTTCTTTAATTATTTGTTCAGGCCAGGGTGTGACATGGGTTATTGTGTTGTCGTATTGGGGTTTTTTGTAGGCATTGGGATTGTGGTTGATTAGGGGTGTGTCGAGTGTAGGCTTGGCTGCCTGAGGTGGTTCTCGATCAGAGTCAGGTGCTTCTAGTTGCCTCTGATTGGGAACCGTATTTAGGTAGCCTGAGTTTCGCTTTGTCTTTCGTGGGTGATTGTTCCTGTCTCTGTGTAGTTTCACCAGATAAGCTGTATTTAGGTTTCACGTTCCGTTTGTTGTTTTTGTATTTATTAGTTATTTCATGTATCGTCACTTTTTTCTTCATTAAAGACATGAGTAACCACCACGCTGCATTTCGGTCCGAAGAACGCTGTTACAGAATCACCCACCACATACGGACCGAGCGGCGTGGTAACAGGCAGGAAAAGCGAAAGGAGGACGTTATGGACAGCAATGGCATGGAGTATATGACGTGGGAAGAAATCGACAGGTGGGCGGCCGACCCAGAGAGAGTGCAGGAGCCCGCATGGGATTCGCTTGAGCAGTGCGAAGAAGGCTATAGGCGAATGGAGTCGAAAAGGAAAACACGGCGGCGCAGAGCGAAACCCGAAAGTCACCCCAAAAAATTTATTGGGGGGGGCTCAGGGAGAGAGTGGCAGAGTCAGGAGTCAGACCTGAGCCAACTCTCCCTGTTAATCATGAGGAGCAGCGATATAAGGACTTCTGGTCTTGTGAGATGATATTAGACGGAAGAGTACCCTGGGCTCAGCCTGGTGAATATCGCCGCCCCAAGGAGGAAGCAGAGGCAGCAGGAGATAGGAGCCGGCGATACGAGGGAACACGGTTGGCAAGGAAGCCCGAGAAGCAACCCCAAAAAATTATTGGGGGGGGGCTTACAGGGAGTATGGCTATGCGAGGTAGGAGACCTGCGCAAACTCCCTGTGCTTTCCAGTGGGCTAAAGAGACAGGGCAGGCACCGTGTTATGCTAGTGAGCGCACGGTGTCTCCAGTGCGGGTGCATAGCCCGGTACGGTTCATACCAGCCCTTCGTATTTGCCGGGCTAGAGTGGGCATCGAGCCAGGTAAGCTTGGGCAGGCTCGGTGCTCAAGAGCTCCAGTGCGCCTGCACGGTCCGGTCTATCCAGAGCCACCTCCACACACCAGTCCTCCGGTAGCAGCTCCCCGCACCAGGCTTCCTGTGCGTGTCCTCGCTCCAGTATCACCAGTGCCCGCACCACGCATCAGGCCTACAGTGCGCCTCGCCTCTCCTGCTCTGTCGGAGTCTCCCGCCTGTTCAGCACAGCCAGAGCCTTCCTTCCCTCCTGCGCTGTCGGAGTCCCCCGCCTGTTCAGCGCAGCCAGCGTTTTCCTCCTCTCCTGCGCTGTCGGAGTCTCCCGCCTGTTCAGCGCAGCCAGCGTTTTCCTCCTCTCCTGCGCTGCCGGAGCCTCCTGCCTGTTTGAAGCAGCCAGAGCTGTCAGTCTGCATAAAGCAGCCAGAGCTGCCAGTCTGCAAGGAGCTGCCAGTCTGCAAGGAGCTGTCAGTCTGCAAGGAGCTGTCAGCCTGCTTGAAGCAGCCTGAGCTGTCAGTCTGCAAGGAGCTGCCAGTCTGCAGGGAGCTGTCAGTCTGCAAGGAGCTGTCAGTCTGCAAGGAGCTGTCAGTCTGCAAGGAGCTGCCAGTCTGCAAGGAGCTGCCAGTCTGCAAGGAGCTGTCAGCCTGCATGGAGCAGTCAGAGCTGTCAGTCTGCAAGGAGCTGCCAGTCTGCAGGGAGCTGTCAGTCTGCAAGGAGCTGCCAGTCTGCAAGGAGCTGCCAGTCTGCAAGGAGCTGCCAGTCTGCAAGGAGCTGTCAGCCTGCATGGAGCAGTCAGAGCTGTCAGTCTGCAAGGAGCTTCCAGTCTGCAGGGAGCTGTCAGTCTGCAAGGAGATGTCAGTCTGCAAGGAGCTGCCAGTCTGCAAGGAGCTGTCAGTCTGCAAGGAGCTGTCAGCCTGCATGGAGCAGTCAGAGCTGTCAGTCTGCAAGGAGCTGCCAGTCTGCAGGGAGCTGTCAGTCTGCAAGGAGCTGTCAGTCTGCAAGGAGCTGCCAGTCTGCAGGGTGCTGTCAGCCTGCATGGAGCAGTCAGAGCTGTCAGTCTGCATGAAGCAGCCAGAGCTGCCAGTCTGCAAGGAGCTGTCAGCCTGCATGGAGCAGTCAGAGCTGTCAGTCTGCATAGAGCAGCTAGATCCGCCAGTCAGCCATGATCTTCTAGATCTGCCAGTCAACCAGATTCTTCCAGATCAGCCTGTCAACCAGAATCTTCCAGATCTGCTAGTCAACCAGAATCTTCCAGATCTGCTAGTCAACCTGAATCTTCCAGATCCACCAGCCAGCCAGGATCTACCGGAGCCTACTACCTACCTGAGCTTCATCTCAGTACTGGGCTTCCTCTCAGTACTGGGCTTCCTCTCAGTACTGGGCTTCCCCTCAGTTCCGGACTGCCCCTCTGTCCCGAGCTGCCCCTCAGTCCCGAGCTGCCCCTCAGTCCCGAGCTGCACCTTGGGGGGGGGGGGGTTCTGTCACGCCTTGGTCTTAGTATTTTGTGTTTTCTTTAATTATTTGTTCAGGCCAGGGTGTGACATGGGTTATTGTGTTGTCGTATTGGGGTTTTTTGTAGGCATTGGGATTGTGGTTGCTTAGGGGTGTGTCGAGTGTAGGCTTGGCTGCCTGAGGCGGTTCTCGATCAGAGTCAGGTGCTTCTAGTTGCCTCTGATTGGGAACCGTATTTAGGTAGCCTGAGTTTCGCTTTGTCTTTCGTGGGTGATTGTTCCTGTCTCTGTGTAGTTTCACCAGATAGGCTGTATTTAGGTTTCACGTTCCGTTTGTTGTTTTTGTATTTATTAGTTATTTCATGTATCGTCACTTTTTTCTTCATTAAAGACATGAGTAACCACCACGCTGCATTTCGGTCCGACTCTCTTTCAACAAACGAAGAACGCCGTTACATGCATGTCAAAAAGAATGACCCCTGCTGCACATCCTGCCACTAATTTGAACAGATGAACAAAAGGGCTCCAGGGTGAATGCAACAAGCATGCAGATGCATGAAGTGAAAACACATTATCTAACTGGGGATAGCTAGATGACATAATGTCAGAAAGCATGATGCGCTAGCCAGTTAACTATCATTCTGAAATAACTTAGTCAGATATTATTTTAGAAATACTTGAAATTGGCATGGGAGCTAACTAGCTTGCAAGCTACCAGCTAGCTATAGCTAGCAAGCTGCTTATCAAAGTTAGATAACTGGTTAATTTGATAATGCTTTGTGATACACCTGGTTTTATGCTGTTTTAGTCCACACAACATGTTGCCCGGTCACCTACAGTAGAACATTGTGAACCCGGGGGAAACAATAAAATTTGCTTTGTTGTCCTATCAGATAGGCGATGAGAAGTTTCTAGCTAGTGTATCCCTCTGTCATTCAACTCTTATTGTCATGCCCTGACCATAGAGAGCCTTTTTATTCTCTATTTTGGTTAGGTCGGGGTGTGACTAGGGTGGGTAATCTATGTTGTTTTATTTCTATGTTGGCCTGGTATGGTTCCCAATCAGAGGCAGCTGTTTAGCGTTGTCTCTGATTGGGGATCATATTTAGGCAGCCATTTCCCCACAGTTTTTTAGTGGGATCTTGTTTATGTGTAGTTGCCTGTGAGCACTCCATAGCTTCCCGTATCGTTTATTCTTTATTGTTTTTTGTGCGGTTCACTTATAATAAAAATGTTTTCGATTTTACGCTGCACTTTGGTCCGAATGTTCTTACGACGATCGTGACACTTATTGGATGTAGTTGTCCAGTTTATCGGCTCCCAGGCTCCCATGACTGCTATGATTATTTATTTACAAGTTAATTACAATTTGCTTTTTACTTTAGCGCCATCTGTGCCTGATAGAGCAGATCTAGTCTCACGTGCTAGATTGAAGTAAGCTGTCTGGCGTAAGAGACTACTTTCAGCATATCTGACTACCACTCCATTTTGCTTCTCCCCACTTAGAAACAAAGACTCGAGAGGGAAGTTCCGGTGGTCAGTTCTGTACAATGCTGGTCCGACCAATCAGAATTCATGCTCCAAGACTGTTTTTTCACGTGGACTGGAATATGTTTTGGGTCACCCCTGGGAGTAACATCAATGTCAACATCAACATCAACATCAACTCAGTCACCGGATTCATAAAGAAATGCATAGATGATGTGATACCTATAATGTCTTTCAAAACATACCTGAATCAAAAACTGTGGATTGTTGGCAGACTTGTGAAGAAACTGAAGGAGAGAGATGCTGCTTACAAACACGGTAAGGTGACCAGGGATGGGTGTATGGTTAAACAATACAAATACAACCTACACAGATAGATCAAGATGGCGAAACACAAGTATAGGGACAAGGTGGAAGAGCAATTCAGCGGGTCGGATACAAGGCGTATGTGGCAGGGGCTCCTAACGATTATGGATTACAAAAAGAAAGCCATCCACCAACACCGCCCTTCTGGATGAGCTAAACATCTTTTTCTCACACTTAGAGCAAAACAACTACTGAGCGACCGAGGAGAGCATCTGAGGTCAACATATTAACAGACCCCACGGAGGATGTGTGTTAGTCATTCAAACCTGTTAACCCTCGCATCCCTAGCCATGCCATCAGATCATGTGGAGATCAATCTTTCTCTTGCTCAGGTCGCTATCCCCACCTGCCACAAGGTGCTTACTTACAGGAAGCCAGTGTAGGGAGGCTAGCACTGGAGTAATATAATCAAATTTTGAGGTTCTAGTCAGGATTCTAGCAGCCATATTTATCACTAACTGAAGTTTATTTAGTGCTTTATCCAGGTAGCCGGAAAGTAGAGCATTGCAGTAGTCTAACCTAGAAGTTTTAAAAAAGTGTCAAGGATTTCCTCCTCTTCTTCCGAAGAGGAGAGGCGAAAAGGATCAGAGGACCAATATGCGGCGTGGTAAGTGTCCATGGTTCTTTTAATACATAAATGTGCACATGAACAACTGACTACAAAAACAAGAAACGTGTGAAAACCTAAACAGTCCTATCTGGTGCAAAACACAGAGACAGGAACAATCACCCACAAACACACAGTGACACCCAGGCTACCTAAGTATGATTCTCAATCAGAGAGAACTAATGACACCTGCCTCTGATTGAGAACCATACTAGGCCGAAACATAGAAATACCCAAATCATAGAAAAACAAACATAGACTGCCCACCCAACTCACGCCCTGACCATACTAAATAATGACAAAACAAAGGAAATAAAGGTCAGAACGTGACAAAAAGCATGGATACATTTTTCTGCATCAATTTTGGACAGAAAGTTTCTGATCTTTGCAATGTTACGCAGATGGAAAAAAATCTGTCCTTGAAACAATCTGGATGTTCATCAAAGGAGAGATCAGTTAGCCTAATATGATCCACTGTCACTAGCGATCCTCAGGAACAACCACACGAACGCAGAGGAGAGAATGGTAAACTAACAATGGAATGGAATGATCCAAGATGTATGGAAACTAATACTAAACTGACAGGTTCTAAATGTCTGTGGGTATAACTGATGGTGGCTACTGATAGTGGCTAATATTTAACACGGCACAAATCTGCTAAAAATATAGTGAAAAGTCTGGGCATAAAATTAATATCTTCTAGAAATCCTAAATCAACTGTGTAGGTTTGACACTATACTGTCATTTGCGTATGGCTACATAAGCCTATAGCTTGGGTCTCCAAATGTCATCCCTGCAAGTTACAAGGCCAGCATTTCATAAACTTGTGGAAAAGGTTGATATCCTTCAGTTTTCTGCCATATGACTGGTTTGACATTTGTCTCTAGCGATCTAGCGATTTAAGACAATTGTCATTTATATTTATAATCCCCTTATCTAAATGGGTTACTCCTTTACCTAGCTCTTATCAATATCTCTTATCAATTTATAAATTACAGTGCATGGAGAATGGTATTATTTCTATAGGAAAAAAAATCATAATTTCATTGTGCGTAAAGCTGGTGTAATTATGAGGGAATCAAACCAAGGTCAGAATACGACGTATCTGTAGACACACCTCCATCTTCAATTCATTGGATCCCTACCCCAAACAAATAGCGGAATTAAGTTCAAGGTCAGAATACGCATTGCGATAAAAGTGCTTAAAAAGGGAATTATGTCCAATTTACACATGCTTAGCTCGGGTTGGAATTCCCCCCATAGTGAATAGAGGACCATATGGGACTCAACCCATCAACTTTCGCAACTGCAACTAGAGTGCTTCTCAAATGGTTGTTTTTCTTAAAGCCACCTACACAGTACATGTCTACCTCTGCATCATGCATTACTGTGGGCTTAGAAGAAATGTCAGGAAGGGTTTCGGAATTGCGGTGGTATTAGCCAGTGGCAGCAGCTAATTGGTTGAAGACGTGAGGTGGTTGGAGTTATGATATGATGCTAAGTTTTCAAATACCGGTAGTTTCTTTGAGAAGATATACAATGTGATCTGTGCATTTGAAAAACAGCATAAATACACCTATTTCACTTTTGCATTGTCACGCCTTGGTCTTAGTATTTTGTGTTTTCTTTAATTATTTGTTCAGGCCAGGGTGTGACATGGGTTATTGTGTTGTCGTATTGGGGTTTTTTGTAGGCATTGGGATTGTGGTTGATTAGGGGTGTGTCGAGTGTAGGCTTGGCTGCCTGAGGTGGTTCTCGATCAGAGTCAGGTGCTTCTAGTTGCCTCTGATTGGGAACCGTATTTAGGTAGCCTGAGTTTCGCTTTGTCTTTCGTGGGTGATTGTTCCTGTCTCTGTGTAGTTTCACCAGATAAGCTGTATTTAGGTTTCACGTTCCGTTTGTTGTTTTTGTATTTATTAGTTATTTCATGTATCGTCACTTTTTTCTTCATTAAAGACATGAGTAACCACCACGCTGCATTTCGGTCCGAAGAACGCTGTTACAGAATCACCCACCACATACGGACCGAGCGGCGTGGTAACAGGCAGGAAAAGCGAAAGGAGGACGTTATGGACAGCAATGGCATGGAGTATATGACGTGGGAAGAAATCGACAGGTGGGCGGCCGACCCAGAGAGAGTGCAGGAGCCCGCATGGGATTCGCTTGAGCAGTGCGAAGAAGGCTATAGGCGAATGGAGTCGAAAAGGAAAACACGGCGGCGCAGAGCGAAACCCGAAAGTCACCCCAAAAAATTTATTGGGGGGGGCTCAGGGAGAGAGTGGCAGAGTCAGGAGTCAGACCTGAGCCAACTCTCCCTGTTAATCATGAGGAGCAGCGATATAAGGACTTCTGGTCTTGTGAGATGATATTAGACGGAAGAGTACCCTGGGCTCAGCCTGGTGAATATCGCCGCCCCAAGGAGGAAGCAGAGGCAGCAGGAGATAGGAGCCGGCGATACGAGGGAACACGGTTGGCAAGGAAGCCCGAGAAGCAACCCCAAAAAATTATTGGGGGGGGGCTTACAGGGAGTATGGCTATGCGAGGTAGGAGACCTGCGCAAACTCCCTGTGCTTTCCAGTGGGCTAAAGAGACAGGGCAGGCACCGTGTTATGCTAGTGAGCGCACGGTGTCTCCAGTGCGGGTGCATAGCCCGGTACGGTTCATACCAGCCCTTCGTATTTGCCGGGCTAGAGTGGGCATCGAGCCAGGTAAGCTTGGGCAGGCTCGGTGCTCAAGAGCTCCAGTGCGCCTGCACGGTCCGGTCTATCCAGAGCCACCTCCACACACCAGTCCTCCGGTAGCAGCTCCCCGCACCAGGCTTCCTGTGCGTGTCCTCGCTCCAGTATCACCAGTGCCCGCACCACGCATCAGGCCTACAGTGCGCCTCGCCTCTCCTGCTCTGTCGGAGTCTCCCGCCTGTTCAGCACAGCCAGAGCCTTCCTTCCCTCCTGCGCTGTCGGAGTCCCCCGCCTGTTCAGCGCAGCCAGCGTTTTCCTCCTCTCCTGCGCTGTCGGAGTCTCCCGCCTGTTCAGCGCAGCCAGCGTTTTCCTCCTCTCCTGCGCTGCCGGAGCCTCCTGCCTGTTTGAAGCAGCCAGAGCTGTCAGTCTGCATAAAGCAGCCAGAGCTGCCAGTCTGCAAGGAGCTGCCAGTCTGCAAGGAGCTGTCAGTCTGCAAGGAGCTGTCAGCCTGCTTGAAGCAGCCTGAGCTGTCAGTCTGCAAGGAGCTGCCAGTCTGCAGGGAGCTGTCAGTCTGCAAGGAGCTGTCAGTCTGCAAGGAGCTGTCAGTCTGCAAGGAGCTGCCAGTCTGCAAGGAGCTGCCAGTCTGCAAGGAGCTGTCAGCCTGCATGGAGCAGTCAGAGCTGTCAGTCTGCAAGGAGCTGCCAGTCTGCAGGGAGCTGTCAGTCTGCAAGGAGCTGCCAGTCTGCAAGGAGCTGCCAGTCTGCAAGGAGCTGCCAGTCTGCAAGGAGCTGTCAGCCTGCATGGAGCAGTCAGAGCTGTCAGTCTGCAAGGAGCTTCCAGTCTGCAGGGAGCTGTCAGTCTGCAAGGAGATGTCAGTCTGCAAGGAGCTGCCAGTCTGCAAGGAGCTGTCAGTCTGCAAGGAGCTGTCAGCCTGCATGGAGCAGTCAGAGCTGTCAGTCTGCAAGGAGCTGCCAGTCTGCAGGGAGCTGTCAGTCTGCAAGGAGCTGTCAGTCTGCAAGGAGCTGCCAGTCTGCAGGGTGCTGTCAGCCTGCATGGAGCAGTCAGAGCTGTCAGTCTGCATGAAGCAGCCAGAGCTGCCAGTCTGCAAGGAGCTGTCAGCCTGCATGGAGCAGTCAGAGCTGTCAGTCTGCATAGAGCAGCTAGATCCGCCAGTCAGCCATGATCTTCTAGATCTGCCAGTCAACCAGATTCTTCCAGATCAGCCTGTCAACCAGAATCTTCCAGATCTGCTAGTCAACCAGAATCTTCCAGATCTGCTAGTCAACCTGAATCTTCCAGATCCACCAGCCAGCCAGGATCTACCGGAGCCTACTACCTACCTGAGCTTCATCTCAGTACTGGGCTTCCTCTCAGTACTGGGCTTCCTCTCAGTACTGGGCTTCCCCTCAGTTCCGGACTGCCCCTCTGTCCCGAGCTGCCCCTCAGTCCCGAGCTGCCCCTCAGTCCCGAGCTGCACCTTGGGGGGGGGGGGTTCTGTCACGCCTTGGTCTTAGTATTTTGTGTTTTCTTTAATTATTTGTTCAGGCCAGGGTGTGACATGGGTTATTGTGTTGTCGTATTGGGTTTTTTTGTAGGCATTGGGATTGTGGTTGCTTAGGGGTGTGTCGAGTGTAGGCTTGGCTGCCTGAGGCGGTTCTCGATCAGAGTCAGGTGCTTCTAGTTGCCTCTGATTGGGAACCGTATTTAGGTAGCCTGAGTTTCGCTTTGTCTTTCGTGGGTGATTGTTCCTGTCTCTGTGTAGTTTCACCAGATAGGCTGTATTTAGGTTTCACGTTCCGTTTGTTGTTTTTGTATTTATTAGTTATTTCATGTATCGTCACTTTTTTCTTCATTAAAGACATGAGTAACCACCACGCTGCATTTCGGTCCGACTCTCTTTCAACAAACGAAGAACGCCGTTACATGCATGTCAAAAAGAATGACCCCTGCTGCACATCCTGCCACTAATTTGAACAGATGAACAAAAGGGCTCCAGGGTGAATGCAACAAGCATGCAGATGCATGAAGTGAAAACACATTATCTAACTGGGGATAGCTAGATGACATAATGTCAGAAAGCATGATGCGCTAGCCAGTTAACTATCATTCTGAAATAACTTAGTCAGATATTATTTTAGAAATACTTGAAATTGGCATGGGAGCTAACTAGCTTGCAAGCTACCAGCTAGCTATAGCTAGCAAGCTGCTTATCAAAGTTAGATAACTGGTTAATTTGATAATGCTTTGTGATACACCTGGTTTTATGCTGTTTTAGTCCACACAACATGTTGCCCGGTCACCTACAGTAGAACATTGTGAACCCGGGGGAAACAATAAAATTTGCTTTGTTGTCCTATCAGATAGGCGATGAGAAGTTTCTAGCTAGTGTATCCCTCTGTCATTCAACTCTTATTGTCATGCCCTGACCATAGAGAGCCTTTTTATTCTCTATTTTGGTTAGGTCGGGGTGTGACTAGGGTGGGTAATCTATGTTGTTTTATTTCTATGTTGGCCTGGTATGGTTCCCAATCAGAGGCAGCTGTTTAGCGTTGTCTCTGATTGGGGATCATATTTAGGCAGCCATTTCCCCACAGTTTTTTAGTGGGATCTTGTTTATGTGTAGTTGCCTGTGAGCACTCCATAGCTTCCCGTATCGTTTATTCTTTATTGTTTTTTGTGCGGTTCACTTATAATAAAAATGTTTTCGATTTTACGCTGCACTTTGGTCCGAATGTTCTTACGACGATCGTGACACTTATTGGATGTAGTTGTCCAGTTTATCGGCTCCCAGGCTCCCATGACTGCTATGATTATTTATTTACAAGTTAATTACAATTTGCTTTTTACTTTAGCGCCATCTGTGCCTGATAGAGCAGATCTAGTCTCACGTGCTAGATTGAAGTAAGCTGTCTGGCGTAAGAGACTACTTTCAGCATATCTGACTACCACTCCATTTTGCTTCTCCCCACTTAGAAACAAAGACTCGAGAGGGAAGTTCCGGTGGTCAGTTCTGTACAATGCTGGTCCGACCAATCAGAATTCATGCTCCAAGACTGTTTTTTCACGTGGACTGGAATATGTTTTGGGTCACCCCTGGGAGTAACATCAATGTCAACATCAACATCAACATCAACTCAGTCACCGGATTCATAAAGAAATGCATAGATGATGTGATACCTATAATGTCTTTCAAAACATACCTGAATCAAAAACTGTGGATTGTTGGCAGACTTGTGAAGAAACTGAAGGAGAGAGATGCTGCTTACAAACACGGTAAGGTGACCAGGGATGGGTGTATGGTTAAACAATACAAATACAACCTACACAGATAGATCAAGATGGCGAAACACAAGTATAGGGACAAGGTGGAAGAGCAATTCAGCGGGTCGGATACAAGGCGTATGTGGCAGGGGCTCCTAACGATTATGGATTACAAAAAGAAAGCCATCCACCAACACCGCCCTTCTGGATGAGCTAAACATCTTTTTCTCACACTTAGAGCAAAACAACTACTGAGCGACCGAGGAGAGCATCTGAGGTCAACATATTAACAGACCCCACGGAGGATGTGTGTTAGTCATTCAAACCTGTTAACCCTCGCATCCCTAGCCATGCCATCAGATCATGTGGAGATCAATCTTTCTCTTGCTCAGGTCGCTATCCCCACCTGCCACAACAATAATGCATATGTGAGGATGCTGTTCATTGACTACAGCTTGGCTTTCGATATCATAGTGCCCTCTAAGCTCACCACAAAGCTCACAGCCCTGGGACTGAACTCCTCCCCATGCAACTGGGTCCTGGACTTCCTGACGGGCTGCCCCTAGGTGGTGAAGGTAGGCAACATTACCTCCTCCACACTGAACCTCAACACGGGGGCCCCACAAGGGTTTGTCCTCAGTCCCCTCTGGTACTCCCTGTATACCCATGACTGCATGAGCTCACACATATCCAACTCCATCATCAAGTTCGCTGATGATACGACAGTAGTAGGCCTGATTACCAACAACGACGAGGCGGCCTACAGGGACGAGGTAGGCACTTTAACTGTGTGGTGCCAGGTAAACAACCTCTCCATCAACGTCAGAAAAACAAAAGAGCTGATTGTGGACTTCAGGAGGAACCAAGCTGGACACGCCCCCACACCCATCAAAGGGGCCATCGTGGAGATGGACAAAAACTTCAAGTTCCTCAGTGTACACATCTCTGGGGAGCTGAAATGGTCAAACCACAAGGACACTGTGGTGAAGAAAGCACAACAGCGACTCTTCAACCTCAGGATGCTGAAGAAATGTGTAGTTTCCCCAAGGGCCCACAGGAGCACCATCGAGAGAATACTGTTGGGCTGTATCACAACCTGGTATGGAAACTCCACCACGGCGGACTGCAAGGTACTACAGAGGGTGGTACGCTCAGACGAACACACCATTGGTTGCACACTGCCTGCCCTCCAGAACACCTAGAACACCAGATTTCGCAGGAAAGCCAAGAAGATTTTCAGGGACCCCAGTCACCCGAGCCATGGTCTGTTCTCCCCGTTCCATCACTCAGAAGCGGGCAGTATAGGAGTATCATGGCAAAAACTTTAGGACTGGCCAATAGTTTCTACCCCCAGAACATCTGGCTGCTGAATATTTATCATGTTGAATAGCCACCACTAGCCAGTTACTGCTCCCACCTGTCCCCATCCCTCCCACTCCCCCGCACTTCCTACCGGTCTTCCCCTCCCTGCTACTCCCCCTATGGACATTTCCCACCCCCCTCAATGGACGTTTACCCTGACCACACCCCATTGGACATGTATCTTTGTGCACAGTTGTTAATATGTATATACAGCATTATTATTGTCATGACGTTGCCCTGTTGGGGAGGTTTATGACCCCCCATAAATTCCTTTCCCCCTTTTTCTTTCCACTCTACAGAATGGACTGTTGGAAAGCCCTTCGTTAACATAGAGAGAGTACTGTAACATCAACAGGTTGGGGAAAATAACTATCTTTATGTAATCCAACCAGTTGAAAGTGTCCGTGGTACTTAAAGAATATGATGTCAGATCAGATGTCGTCTGAGACATTATTACTGATGATAGGACAACATAAACTGTATCTTGGAAAGTCTACACATTCTAGTTATCAGATTCACATGGAATTGTTGTGCAATTTAAATGTTTAAATATGAAACTATTTGTGAAAGATTAAATGTAATTTTCGTTTTTAAAATGAGAGAATTGTTTTCATAAGTAAAATATGCTCAATCAGTGGTCACACCCACGTGAATAGGCATTGGTTGGAAATGATGAACCAACCCCTTTTCTACATTTCTATAAGAGCCCCCATGACCCAATTCACGGTAAACTAAGCCAACCTCAGCATGAGCTCTGGTTGCGATTGGTTGAACGACAACCTAACGAAATTAACATTGTGTTCCCGATGACATTTAGGACTGATGTCCATACATTTAAAAGGGCGAATTTCAACATGGAGGTGACGATCTCCACGCTGGAAGGATGAATTTCTACCATACCAGCCAGAATATAGCATGAGCTTATAGTATGGCAACTTGGTATGAACTTTGAACTCTTATTCACGAAAGAAGTGATACATCCTAGACATCGAGTTATCAGCAGCAGCTGCAAACATGCATGCCCTAGGACAGGACGGACAATCTATTCAGAACGGCAGGGTACTACAACACATCCATTCTTCCACACAACGACGGTACTACAGCGTAAACGTTCTAACACAAG
Source organism: Oncorhynchus kisutch (assembly GCF_002021735.2). Taxonomy (NCBI): domain Eukaryota; kingdom Metazoa; phylum Chordata; class Actinopteri; order Salmoniformes; family Salmonidae; genus Oncorhynchus; species Oncorhynchus kisutch. The sequence continues at coordinate 21,454,361 of NC_034203.2, forward strand.
ACGACAGACTACAACGTTTCCACCCAGAAATGTTCTTAAAAGGACAAGGGAGATTTCTGCTGGGCAACCCAGCCTTCCATCTTCGACCAATCTATCGAAGCGCAGCTCAGAGTAAATATATTTCTTGCATTTTCCTTTTCTGAATGGGTGGTTATTTAGAATGCATAAGATTCTGTATTTATGATAGCATAGCTTCATAACGTCCGATAGAGACCCAATTCTTTTGTTTCTCAGTCTTCCCGCGCTTCCATTCAAACCCAACCCCCTTTCTTTGTGTAACCATCCGTCATATCCGCTAGGGACATTTTCTTTTATGACATAATTAGTAATCAATGTATGATCCATCCTGTGTACATGTAATTCTGTGTGATTATTTAGGTACAGTGCCTTGCAAAAGTATTCACCCCCTTGGCCTTTTTCCTATTTTTTTCCTATTTTGTTTAATTACAAACTGTAATTTAAATGGATTTTGTATTTGTATTTCATGTCAGACATACACAAAATAGTAGAAATTGGTGAAGTGAAATTTAAAAAATTACTTGTTTCGTCTGTGTCGTCTGCAAACTTAATGATGGTGTTGGAGTCGTGCCTGGTCATGCAGTCGTGGGTGAACAGGGAGTACAGGAGGGGACTGAGCACGCACCCCTGGGGAGATCCAGTGTTGAGGATCAGCGTGGCAGATGTGTTGCTATCTACCCTCACCACCTGGGGGCTGCCCGTCAGGAAGTCCAGGATCCAGTTGCAGAGGGAGGTGTTTAGTCACAGGATCCTTAGCTTAGTGATGAGCTTTGAGGGTACTATGATGTTGAACGCTGAGCTGTAGTCAATGAATAGCATTCTCACATAAGGGTTCCTTTTGTCCAGGTGGGAAAGGGCTGTGTGGCGTGCAATAGAGATTGCATCAACTGTGGATCTGTTTGGGCGGAATGCAAATTGGAGTGGGTCTAGGGTTTCTGGGATAATGGTGTTGATATGAGCCATTACAAACCTTTCAAAGCACTTCATGGCTATGGACGTGAGTGCTACTTAGGTAGGTTGCCTTTGTGTTCTTGGGCACAGGGAATATGGTGGTCTGCTTGAAACATGTTGGTATTACAGACTCAATCAGGGACATATTGAAAATGTCAGTGAAGACACCTACCAGTTGGTCAGCACATGCCCGGAGCACACGTCCTGGTAATCCATCTGGCCCCGCATCCTAGTGTATGTTGACCTGTTTAAAGGTCTTACTCACGTCGGCTACGGAGATCGTGATCACACAGTCGCCCGGAACAGCTGATGCTCTCATGCATGTCTCAGTGTTGCGTGCCTCAAAGCGAGCATAGAAGTGATTTTGCTCGTCTAGTAGGCTTGTGAGTTTATTCAGAAGACAACAGCTCTATAAACATTCTTCCGTGGTGCCCCGACTTCCTAGTTAATTACATTTACATCATTAGTTTAATCAGGTAATATAAATGACAGAGAATTTATTTGATAAAATAGCATGTCATATATCACTTAATCCATAGTAAAGACACAACATTATATACCGTATTATTATAAACAATTTTTATTATATTTATATTGTTTTATTTGACTGTCATGCACTGTTGGAGCTCATAGTGCAATAATTTCACTGTACTTTGTAATCACATCTGCAACCCTGTGACACGTGACAATTAAACTCTGTAAATATAAAAAAAGGAGACTAGAGCAGAACTACAGAAGTTCAAACTTTGTGCTGTTATAATTTATGATATGAAATCCTGCAATCCCCCCTTATTGGTGCAGTTCCCCCAAAAAACAATCCAAGCAATGTTCACACGTCGTATGCACCCACAGAGGCGGTGCTGCGGTAGCTGGCAGTCACTAAGGAGCAGAGTAGTAAGTAACTGAACAGCTTGTTTTGAAACAGAAACATGTACACATTTACCACACTTTGATTAACATTAACATTTAAAGCATAAAAAGCCATGAATGATGAAGTATATACAGTGCATTTGGAAAGTATTTTGTCACGTTACAGTCTTTAAGAAAAACGTTTTTTATACCCCTTTTTCTCCCCAATTTCATGGTTCCAATTGGTAGTTACAGTCCTATCCCATCGCTGCAACTCCCTACGGACTCGGGAGCCGTCCGTCCTCCGAAACACAACCCAGCTAAGCGGCACTGCTTCTTGACTCAATGCCCGCTTAACCCAGAAGCCAGCCGCACCAATGTGTCGGAGGAAACAGCGTACACCTGGCGACTGTTTCAGCATGCACTGTGCCCGGCCCGCCACAGGAGTCGCTAGTGCGCGATGGGACAAGAACATTCCTGCCGGCCAAACTGTCCCCTACCTCGGACAACCCTGGGCCAATTGTGTGCCGCCCCATGGTTCTCCCAGTCGCGGCCTGCTGCGACAGAGCCTGGACTCGAAACAGGATATCTAGTGGCACAGCTAGCACTGCGATGCAGGGCCTTAGACCACAGCATCACTCAGGAGGCACTGTCACTTTATAGTCTTATTCTAAAATGTATTACATTGTTTTTTTCCTCATCAATCTTGGTACCCCATACTGACAAAAACGTTTTATTTTATTTATTTTAGCAAATGTATAAAAAAAACCTGAAATATCACATTTACATAAACTAAGGTTGGAGTCATTAAAACTCATTGATTAATGATTCACTGTATCACAATTCCAGTGGGTCAGAAGTTTACATACACTAAGTTGACTGTGCCTTTAAACAGCTTGGAAAATTCCAGAAAATGATATCATGGCTTTAGAAGCTTCTGCTAGGCTAATTGACATAATTTGAGTCAATTGGAGGTGTACCTGTGGATGTATTTCAAGGCCTACCTTCAAACTCAGTGCCTCTTTGCTTGACATCATGGGGAAATCAAAATAAATCAGCCAAGACCTCACAAAAAAAACTGTAGACCTCCACAGGAAGGAGACACATTCTGTCTCCTAAAGATGAACGTACTTCTGTGTGAAAAGTGCAAATCAATCCCAGAACATCAGCAAAGGACCTTGTGAAGATGCTGGAGGAAACAGGTACAAAAGTATCTATATACACAGTAAAACGAGTCCTATATCGACAAAACCTGAAAGGCCACTCAGCAAGGAAGAAGCCACTACTCCAAAATGACCATAAAAAAGCCAGACTATGGTTTGCAACTGTACATGGGGACAAAGATCGTACTTTTTGGAGAAATGTCCTCTGGTCTGATGAAACAAAAATAGAACTGTTTGGCCATAATGACCATCGTTATGTTTGGAGGAAAAAGGGTGAGGCTTGCAAGCCGAAGAACACCATCCCAACCATGAAGCATGGGGTGGCAGCATCATGTTGTGGGGGTGCTTTGCTGCAGGAGGGACTGGTGCACTTCACAAAATAGATGGCATCATGAAGAGAGAAAATTATGTGGATATATTGAAGCAACATCTCAAGACATCAGTCAGGAAGTTAAAGCTTGGTCGCAAATTGGTCTTCCAAATGGACAATGACCCCAAGCATATTTCCAAAGTTGTGGCAAAATAGCTTAAGGACAACAAAGACAAGGTATTGGAGTGGCCATCACAAGCCCTGACCTCAATCCTATAGAACATTTGTGGACAGAACTGAAAAAGCGTGTGTGAGAAAGAAGGCCTACAAACCTGACTCAGTTACACTAGCTCTGTCAGAAGGAATGGGCCAAAATTCAGCCAACTTATTGTGGCAAGCTTGTGGAAGGCTATCCGAAACTTTTGACCCAAGTTAAACAATTTAAAGGCAATGCTACCAAATACTAATTGAGTGTATGTAAACTTCTGACCCACTGGGAATGTGATGAAAGAAATAAAAGTTGAAAGAAATAATTCTCTCAACTATTATTCTGACATTTCACATTCTTAAAATAAAGTGGTGATCCTAACTGACCTAACACAGGGGATTTCAACTAGGATTAAATGTCAGGAATTGTGAAAAACTGAGTTGAAATGTATTTGGCTAAGGTGTATGTAAACTTCCGACTTCAAATGCACATAAGTATTTAGACCCTTTACTCAGTACTTTGTTGAAGCACCTTTGGCACCAATTACAGCCTAGAGTCTTCTTGAGTATGACGTTATAAGCTTAGCTGTAACGGTCATCATTGCATGAAGAAGGTGTGGACCAAAGCGCAGCGTTGTACGTGTTCATGATTTTTATTTGACTGAACACTAAAACACAAAACAACAACGTGAATAAACGAAACCGAAACAGAAAATAACAACCCACAAAAACCATGTGGGAAAAACACTAAACAGAAAATAACAACCCACAAAAACCATGTGGGAAAAAGCTACCAAAGTATGGTTCTCAATCAGAGACAACGATAGACAGCTGCCTCTGATTGAGAACCACACCCGGCCAAACAACAAAGTAATACAAAACATAGAAAATGAACATTGAATGCCCACCCAAGTCACACCCTGGCCTAACCAAAATAGAGAATAAAAGCCTCTCTATGGCCAGGGCGTGTTATTAGCACACCTGTATTTAGGGAGTTTCTCCCATTCTTCTCTGCAGATCCTCTCCAGCTCTGTCATGTTGGAATGGGAGCATTGCTGCACAGCTATTTTCAGGTCTCTCCAGAGATGTTCGATTGGGTTCTGGCTGGGCCACTCAAGGACATTCAGAGAATTGTCCTGAAGCAAATCCTGAATTGTCTTGGCTGTGTGCTTAAGGTTGCTGTCCTGAGCACTCTGAAGCAGTACTTTGCTCCGTTCATCTTTGCCTCAATGCTGTCTAGTCCCCCAGTCCCTGATGCCAATAAACATCCCCACAGCATGAGGCTGCCACTACCATGCTTCACCGTAAGGATGGTGCCAGGTGTCTTCCAAACGTGATGCTTGGCATTTAGGCAAAAGAGTTCAATCTTGGTTTCATCAGACCAGAACATCTTGTTTCTCATGGTCTGAGAGTCTTTAGGTGACTTTTGGCAAACTCCCAAGCGGGCTGTCATGTGCCTTTTCCTGAGGAGTGGCTTCTGTCTGGCCACTCTACCATAAAGGCATGATTGGTGGAGTGCTGCAGAGATGGTTTTCCTTCTGGAAGGTTCTCCCATCTCCACAGAGGAACTCTAGAGCTCTGTCAGTGTGACCATTGGGTTCTTGGTCACCTCCTTGACCAAGGCCCTTCTCCCACGATTGCTCAGTTTGGCTTGGCAGCCAGCTCTAGGAGGAGTCTTGGTGGTTCCAAACTTCTTCCATTTTCGAATATTGGAGGCCACTATGTTCTTGGGGACCTTCAATGCTGCAGAAACATTTTGGTATCCTTCCCCGGATCTGTGCCTCGACACAATCCTGCCTTGGAGCTCTACGGACAATTCCTTTGACCTTACAGATTGATTTTTGCTCTGACATGCACTGTCAACTGTGGGACCTTATATAGAAAGGTGTGTGCCTTTCCAAATCAATTGAACTTACCACAGGTGGTCTCCAATAAAGTTATAGAATAATCTCAAGGATGATCAATGGAAACAGGATGCACCTGAACTGAATTTCGAGTCTCATAGGGTCTGAATTTTTGGGGGGCAAAACATTCTCTAAACCTGTTTTCACTTTTTCATTTATTTATTTAATCCATTGTAGAATAAGGCTGTAATGTAACAAAATGTGGAAAAAGTGAAGTGGTCTGGATATTTTCCAAAAGGCACTGTATATATATATATATATATATATATATATGTATTTTACTGTTGAAAAAGCACTCCAGGTGACTACCTCATGAAACTGGTTGAGAGAATGCAAAGGGTGTGCAAAGCTGCCATCAAGGCAAAGGGTGGCTACTTTGAAGAACCTCAAATATAACATATATTTTGATTTGTTTCACACTTTTTTGGTTACTACATGATTACATATGTGTTATTTCATAGTTTTGATGTCTTCACCATTATTCTACAATGTAGAAAATAGTAAAAAAAAAAAAAAAAAACTTGAGTCGGTGTGTACAATTTTTTTACTGGTACTGTATATATATATATATATTAAGGACCAATCACAAGTGGGGCGCCGCCCCTAACGCCCTAATGGGCGAGCCACCACTGGTATTAGCACATTGCTACAGTGTCACAAATTCTACATTGTGCAACAGCAGCAAGGCTGGGAGCTATGGCGGATGTAGCCTCAGACCGAGAGGGAGACAGGGAGACTCAAGAATTTCAGAGATTTCTAAGCATGCAGAAAGGGGGTAGGGCGGGGGAGCTGGTTCCCCCTCAGGGTGAGCTGAACTGGGAAGAAAGGCGAATAAACACAGAAGCTAGTCAGTGTGACAATACCAGCCCTCTCTCTCTCTCTCTTTCTCTCTCGCTCTCTCTCTCTGTTGAGCCTGTAATTATCATCATACTCTGTAGCTCTGCTCAATCAATCATGGTCATTCTCTCAGCCACCCACCCCTTGAGGAACACTCCATCAAAACCTTTTGAATTAGTTTTGCTGTTGGGCAACAAAGAGACATAGAGAGAGATACAGAGCTAGAGAATGTTTTTGAAAGTGTATAATCTAGAGTTCACTCTCACTTTCCCTGCCTTGCCACTCTCCCTTTGTCTTCCTTTCCTTCACGTTTATGTCTGTCCATCCCACTGCGCCTAAACCGTCAATGCATCTCTGTGAATCCCTGGCTCGCCAATAGCCTGGGTGATCAGAAATCAATCCCTTTCGCCGCTGCTAAAATAAATACATGTGAGATCACTGGGGATGTCACCAGGGGCTCCCCACAAGCCAGACAAACCAGCCGTTTGTCTTCTCTCAGCCTCTGCAGCAATATCTCCTTAATCCATGGCTTCCAGCCAAAGGCACAATAAGTTCATTAACCAGCTCATTCCATCAGCACCTCTAAGGAACTTTAAAGCAAGCAATCCCTCATTTATGGGTTAATTAATAAGATGGGGAAAGGTAAACATCATAAGAATCTATTTGCCAGACCAAAGCTGCATTGGGGGAGGCCTTGGGAAAAAGCTCTTCCGACTGATTAAGATGATCCCGGAGACTAAACATGGACACATTTGCTCTGACTGCAGCCCTCTCCAAGGTGGATATTGTTTTGAAGTTTAATGGGAAGGTTCACTTCCCAATAGCCACATCAACACAATCAAATCATTGTATGCTTGGGAAATTAGGTTGTCAAATAGCAAGCAGAATTCCCATTTGGGAAGGCAGACTGTAGTGTACAGTGAGTGCTGCAATATGCCTGCAATCTCCAATTGTCTTTGCAGACAAGCGAACCCAATTGACTGCATTATTCTGCTGTCGTGATTGGTTCTCTGCTCCTCCATCTTGGCAGCTTGACATCAGTAGAGGAAGAGTGACATCCAAATACACCCACTCTGTGTTTGTCTGTCCAAAATGGTTCCATTTTCCAGCAGCCCTGTATCATCTGCCTCAGCTACTATAGATCCACCAGTGATGACAGACAGACAGACAGACAGATCATTTTATAGTATCACACAAGGCTACTGTAGGTGACCATGATAGCAATAGGCGTCCATGATGACAATGTCAGACAGAGGCTGTTGTGCCCCAGTCTCTCTGATGAGCAAGTGTGTCTATCTACACTCCCAAAAGAGACAGTTCCAAATTACCATGAACTACAGGCTCCAAATTGTGATTACAATCGTGCAAGGCTAAATCATTCTGCTGTTGGAGGAAATAACCTGGCTTAGATAATGAACAGATGAAGCTTCGACGTGATTGGCACTTTGAGCATAAATAACCATGGTAACCGAGTAATTGCCATAAAGTTCTCTTGTCTCAGAAATAGCGGTTTGGGGGAAAAAGGGAGTCAGAAATTAGTCCTTGCTCAGTTTAACTTATATATCATTGTATGCATTGTGGCCATTTATTTGTGTCACAAAGGACTGCAGTGGCGTGCTCTCTACATGATCCTTTCTCCTGGCATTAAAGAAGGCCATTAGTATCGAGGGTTATGATTATGAAATGCTTTTCTTTTGAAAAGATATCAAATCCCAACTTAATCCACAGATAAGACTTGTATAGGCTATGGAAATAATGTATTGTACTGGCACAGCATTCAATCTGCCTACATGAAAGGTGTCCTTATTTTCCAAAATGGCTTCTCTAAAAATAAAAAATATATGCAACGCTGGGAGTGTTTTTTATCTCTTAATTTCCTTTGGGATATTTTTTTTCTCCACATTTCAAGGAGAGGTAACAGAGGTGGTAGTGCTACTACTACTAGTAGTCCTAGTAGTGGTGTTGTTGGTGGTAGTAGTAGTAGTAGTAGTAGTAGTAGTAGTAGTAGGCCTAGAAACGGGTATTCTTACAACCTAGCTATCTGTGTATTTGACTGGTGTGGCCACTGAGGTTATAATAAGAACTAGACTGCATCCAACATGATCAACTTTTGTTTTCAACGTAATCTAGACATGTCCGCATACGCCGTTTGGTGGTTGCTGCCATCTTTCTTATTGTGATTACTCCACCTGCGCACTAGCACTCTGTGCGCACTGGACAGACAGCAGTATTGTGAGAACATGCGGACAGCAAAACAAGCCAACCAGCACTTCCCTGGCTAGCTGGCGTCATGACCTCAGAGCATGAATATAAAATGTTAACATCTTTGGCTGTAAGTAATGATGAAATTTTTTTGGGGCCTCGGCAACTATAATTTGAATAATTCAATGGATGTTTTGTTCTCAAATGGACTTCTCTGTGGGTCCGTCAATGGGAATTGTCTTTCTCTGCCGTGATTCAGTTAAACTGCAGTACATAAGCAACACTGTAGGTGCAGTCAAAAGCATGCTTCCATCCTCTGGCACCTTTGGTATGGCAGTTGTAAGTATTATGAGACATTTCAATTTAAAGGGCAATTCCATCACTTCTCCAGCACAATACCAGCGTCTACATAAGTGAAAACCACACATTTCTATGTTTTGTAGAAAAAAATATAAAGTTAAATAGTTCTACTGGATGACCATCAAAAGTTAAAACACTTTAAAAACAGTGATTTTGAAACACTATGAGATTCACAGGGATGTGGGAGCAAGAAAATAACCTCCCTCTGGCTAAAAACTTGTTGCAGGTTTGAAAACCACTGTTTTTCTTACTTTTAATCATACCCTGTGATATCACAGAGACCATTTTTTAGGATCTTTCTTCTTGCGATTTTCACATATGTAGACACTGGTAGGGTCCTAGAGACGTTGAATATGAGGTTGAAAAGTGGTGGAATTTACCTTTAAGTACTATTCTTTATCCAGAGGTATTATAGCGGTTCTTTGTTTAAAACTACCAGCAACACCAGTTTCCTCTGCCTCTTGTTGGCAGGTTGAGTGACACAGTTGTGCCATGAGATGTCATATCGATCGGGTCTGAGCGCTCATTTCCCAGGCAGGTTGCCTCCCCCTGCTCTGTCTCAATGCCAGGACATTTAATGCGGGGAGGCAGGAGGAATTTTCTGATTAATAAAGATATTATGCAAATGTACATTCCCTGCCTGCCTTGCAGCCCTGAGGTGCGGGGGATCGCAAGGCATGTTGTTCATAATGTGCGCCAAAGGAATGACAGTAGTTGGAGGTAGATGGTGAAATGACGAGTAAGCAAGGTGCCATATATGTTAGAATGTTTTTCTTGGAACCAAACTACAGTGCATTCGGGAAGGATTCAGACACCTTGACTTTTTCCACATTTTGTTACGTTATTTTAAAATTGACTAAACCATTTCCCCCCTCATCAATCTACACACAATACGCCATAATTACAAAAGCAAAAACAAGTTTTTAGAAATGTTTGCTAATTTATTAAAGATATAAAACTGAAATATCACATTTAACATAAGCATTCAGACCCTTTACACAGAACTTTGTTGAAGCACCTTTGGTAGCAATTACAGCCTCAAATCTTCTTGGGATTGACGCTACAAGCTTGGCACACCTCTATTTGGGGAGTTTCTCCCTTTCTTCACTGCAGATCCACTCAAGTTCTGTCAGGTTGGATGGGGAGCGTTGTTGCACAGCTATTTTCAGGTCTCTCCAGAGATGTTAGATTTGGTTTAAGTCTGGGCTCTGGCTGGGCCACTCAAGGACAATCAGATACTTGTCCCGAAGCTAATCCTGTATTGTCTTGGCTGTGTGCTTAAGGTCGTTGTCGTGTTGGAAGGTGAACCTTCGCCCAAGTCTGAGGTCCTGAATTCTCTGGAGCAGGTTTTCATCAAGAATCTCTCTGTACTTTCTCCTTTCATCTTGGCCTCAATCCTGACTAGTCTCCCAGTCCCTGCCAGTGAAAACACCCTCACAGCATGATGCTTCCATCACCATGCTTAACCTGAGGGATGGTGCCAGGTTTCCTCCAGAGGTGACACTTGGCATTCAGGCCAAAGAGTTCAATCTTGGTTTCATCAGACCAGAGAATCTTATTTCTCATGGTCTGAGAGTCTTTAGGTGGCTTTTGGCAAACTCCAACCGGGCTGCCATGTGCCTTTTCCTGAGGAGTGGCTTCTGTCTATCCACTCTACCATAAAGGCCTGATTGGTAGAGTGCTGCAGAGATGGTTGTCCTTCTGGAAGGTTCTCCCATCTCCACAGAGGAACTCTAGAGCTCTGTCAGTGTGACCATTGGGTTCTTGATCACCTCCCTGACCAAGGCCCTTCTCCCTTAACTGGCCGGGTGGTCAGCTCTTGGAAGAGTCTTGGTGGTTCAAAACTTGTTCCATTTAAGAATGATGGAGAACAGTATATTCTTGGGGACCTTCAATGCTGCAGAAATGTTTTGGTACTCTTTCGCAGATCTGTGCCTCAACAAAATCCTATCTCGGAGCTCTACGGACAAGTCCTTCGACCTCATGGCTTGGTTTTTGCTCTGACATGCACTGTCAACTGTGGGACCTTATAAACAGTTGAAGTCGGAAATTTACATACACCTTAGCCAAATACATGTCAACTCAGTTTTTCCCAATCCCAGTAAAAATTCCCTGTTTTAGGTCAGTTAGGATCACCACTTTATTTTAAGAATGTGAATTGTCGGAATAATAGTAGAGAGAATGATTTATTTCAGCTTTCATTTATTTCATCACATTCCCAGTGGGTCAGAAGTTTACATACACTCAATTAGTATTTGGTAGCATTGCCTTTAAATTGTTTAACTTGGGTCGAACATTACGGGTAGCCTTCCACAAGCTTCCCACAATAAGTTGGGTGAATTTTGGCCCATCCCTCCTGACAGAGCTGGTGTAACTGAGTCAGGTTGGTAGGCCTCCTTTCTCGCACACACTTTTTCAGTCCTGCCCACAAATATTTTATAGGATTGAGGTCAGGGCTTGTGATGGCCACTCCAATACCTTGACTTTGTTGTCCTTAAGCCATTTTCCCACAACTTTGGAAATATGCTTGGGGTCATTTTCCATTTGGAAGACCAATTTGCGACCAAGCTTTAACTTCCTGACTGTTTTCTTGAGATGTTGCTTTAATATATCTACATAATTTTCCTGCCTCATGATGCCATCTATTTTGTGAAGTGCACCAGTCCCTCCTGCAGCAAAGCACCCCCACAACACGATGCTGCCACAGCCGTGTTCACGGTTGGGATGGTGTTCTTCGTCTTGCAAGCCCGAAAGCACTGTATTTCAGGTATTGGCCACAGGCTGCTGTAGGAATGTTCTCTTCCATCTCTTTCATACTATACTAACTCTACTCTTTTCAACAATAACCACCACTCTTGCTTCTTGCTCGTACTGCTGCGCACAGTGGTCTCATTCCATCTGTGATCTCTGTTTCTTCAAGGCTAGACTGGAGGTGCCATTCGTTCCTGGCTGGACACTACAAGCACATTTAGAAAAGACGAGAGACAAATCTTGTTTCTAGCATTTTCTCTTAACATGTTTGTCCTCCCATTTGCCTATTTTTCATCGTTTGACCCCCTCCCACCCGCCACCCCACCACAGCTGGCCATGCTTTCTCAGTAAGACCCAGGCTTTCTCTATTATTACCATGCTTGCCTGGAGTCCTTTGACCCCTCCTCCTCTGAGCAGCCGGGCGTCTCGCATCCAGGGCCATGGGCCACCCGCTCACTCCATCATAGCTCCCCACTTAGCTCTCTTGTTGTAATCCACTCTCATAAATTTGTCCAGTGGGACTGTTGACCAGGGCCAGGGGCTGACTGGTAACTCTAGCCCAGTGGCCAGCCTCCTCCTGGGGGACAGTGGAGGTCTTTGTTCCCCTGTCATGCCTCACATTCCCAGAGCAGCCATGGGTCCCCTGGAAGGCAGAGTTCATGGGGAGGGACACAGTGCCATAGCCTCATAATTACCAGACTGATTCCATGGTAGCGAACATTCACGTAAACTCGCAAGATCAGGCAGCTTGCGAGGCTAACAGACCCATTCTTCTACACCAAGGTTTCCAAATCCCGCCCCCAGGCATACTCATTGAGAGTAGAGCAGTAATATGGCTCAAGCCCTCATTAAATATGTCAGTTTCAGACAATAGCTTTTGACAGAGGTGCTTGAAGGTGGTTGTTACACCCCTAAGGATTCGATTGAAAGACATGACGTTTGGTATCCAGGATTAGACGACTACATAAAGGGTCAATGCATCTGGATTGGAGTGAGGTGGGGACAGTGAAGGATGGAAGGATGGATCCTTTCAAGACTGATGTTTAAAAGACAGAAAGAAAGGTCAATGGTAGGAGGGAAATGATATTGTTGCTATTTGAAGACAGTTGATGTTTTATGGAAAATTGTGAATTTAGCTTAAAGCTGTACAAAAAGAGCAAAAACACATACTAATAATATCATAGAGTGTAACATTTGACTGTCCACATTAAATCCACAGTAAAAAAAAAGATAACATCTGATAGTAAGGTACATAAAACCTGATAGTACACAATGTGTTTTTCCGTTCCCTGAGAGGAAAAGGACAATCTGAGACAGAGCCCCCTGGCCGCTGTTGTTCTCCCATCCAAAAGAATTGGAGCGGACACTTCAGGCTAGGCCATGATGTCCCCGCAAAGGATTTGTTTAATGGAAATTTGGTGTAGGAGTACATCCCCCGAGGGACACTGAGCTGTAACAAATCTCAAGGACGTGCTCCAAAATATGACATTTACCCGCTGCTGGCATCACAAATCATTCACACCAGGATGTACTAACCAGTGCACACAGATCCAACCAACCGGCACTGGAAAATACATCCCCCTCCAGGACCACGCTCTCTTTTCTCCCTCTTTTCCCCTCCACACTAGCCCACAACACACAGGATTTATTTCTGCACCTCTCGTTTCTACTAAATACCAAGTCTGATGATGGACAGGTTCTTAATTAGAATTATTGACGTGTTCTTAGGGATTTAAGGCCAGGTGAGACAAGATGTTCTGTTCAAATATGTTTAGTTCATAACTGTGTGATTGTGAAGTGAACGTCTAGCTATACAAATACAAAGCTATACAAATAACACACAGTACCTGACGGTCAGTGATTATTCCAGATAATGAAAAAGGTGAGGCTTTGACAAGGCACTGTATTGCACACAAATACTGGGCTCTGTTGGAGGACAGACTGTTAGGGAAGTTAGCCCAGGGAGGGAGGAGGTGATCCAGAGAGGTGGGTGGGTAAATGTTTCTGATGTGGACAGGAATGAGTTCCGACAGCTAGACTAAGGATGGAGGAAGGAGCTTATTTCACGGCTGATTTGTTTTAATATCTGGAGCAACAGCAGGAGGGAATGTGGGGTAGAGGGCTACGGAGAAGGGGATCGAAGCCAGGCACTGGGAGAGAGAGGGGGGATTGGAGATTGTGTGGTGGGAGGGAGGGACAAGGTGGATTGTTGGAGAAGAAGAAGAAGAACAAGTTTGAGGTTTTATATAACAGGTAACTTAAGAGAAGGGAACATGAAAGGAGGCAGGTGATCATGGCTATAGAAGGGATCATGGCTATAGAAGGTGAGAGGCTAGAGAGAGAGATAAAGAAAGAGAATAAGAGAGGGATGTTGTTCTCTGGAAGAGAACAGAAAAGAGAGATCAGATGGACTGAGAATGAATGAAAGGATGAGAACAGGAGAACAAGTGGGGGGGGGGGGGGTAGAGGCTATGAGGTATGGGGAGCTGTGTTCTCAGGGCTGAACAAGGTGATGTCAGGTGATAGTCAGGCTCAGAGAGAATCAGAGGAGAGCAGCCCTTTGATGCGATCAGAGGTGAAGAGCAGAAAGGTGAAGAGCACATGAAAGGCCCCAGAGCTAAAAGAGCGAGAGAGAGAGAGAGAGAGAGAGAGAGAAATAGTAGAGCGAGAGAGTGCTCTACCCTGATAGAGGATGACTAGGAGAGATCACGCAGTTTTTGCATATTACCTGCCTCACCAACAACATCCCATTAGCATGTTGCTGGCAAAACATCTAAAATCATCTATGCAGTAATATAAACCAAAATATCATCTTGAGTTAAAAGAAAGAATTATGAGAAATGAAATCAGCAGGAAAGTAATTGTGGTTTGCCTAAGAATGAGCATGGACATTGATAGGAGCTGATTGCTGCTTCTGAGAATCAAAGTGAAGAGGAGAGAAATGGAATATTAGCAGTCCTGCTTAGCCAAGCCCAGCATGGAGGGACGAGCCCAGAGCCAGGCTAACAGGTCTGTGATCCATGGGTAACATCTGTCAGCAGGACGCAGCTTCCCTGCTGACAATACCATGGATCACAACCTGGCAGCTTCTAGTTAACGCTACAGTCTAAATACAGCCCTATATGATCACAATGTGGCAGCTCCTAAGCACTACAGTCTGAACACAGCCCCATGGATTGTAATGTGGCAGCTCCTCGCTAACATCACTACAATCTGAATGCAACACAGCCTTGTAGATCACAACCTGGCAGCTCCTGACAACCCTGACAACCTCTGCACATGCCGATAGAGTTGGTTCCAATTCGCTCTGTACGCCTCTGTCTTGGCCCTAACCCTTCGATGTTTGCAGATCTGAAGATTCTGGATAGTTTTAAGTAATGCTGCGGTGCATCAATTTGGGGTCCCGAGATGCTCAGTTGGAAAAGAATGGCGCTTGCAACGCCAGGGTTGTGGGTTCAATTCCCACTGTGGACCAGTATGAAGAAGTAATAAAATGATGCACTCACTACTGTGTTGCTTTGGATAAGAGTGTCTGCTAAATTGCAAAAAAATGTCAACGGATACAAAGAGAATTGGGAGCAGCTGATAAACTACCATCAAACTCACGAGGTACATGTGTAGATACAACTCTTATTTTGAAAGGAAACGCAATTATTCTGCCCATCGAGCGGTGAATGTCTCAGTACTTGTTATCCAGTGCTTGTGTTGTAGTTTGAATCATCCTTTGATTGCCAGATTTACACGCAGAATCCTTTCAAATAGCTCTCTGCCCCAAGAGCACTCACTCTGTTGGAGCATTGTTTGGAGGAACCCACTGAAATGTTCTCCCCATCTACCGTCTACTTTGTCTCCCATTACAAGTGGGCCTGTCGAAAGCCATTTTAGACTGTAAGCACCTATCCTCTTTTATGCATGGCTGTTGATGAAAGCCATAGCAGTGGGCTTGTGCGAGAGAGGGGTCCGTGAATAATACTCCACATACAAAGAATACTTTTACATAATACAGCGCCTCTGTCACAAACCGTTGTTGTTGCTATTGGGCTAGCAGCATATGAATTGATGTCGCCTTATTTGGCAAACAGCATCCAATTTTTCATGTCCTGTGTCCTCTACAGTGACAGCTGCTCCCAATGGCACCTGCTATGGCCTCCTGCCAATTTATTGTACATCTGGTAGGTGACATCATTGTGTCACGCGCTGTCGTAGAGACAAAGTAACGTGTCACCCACCACAGCAAAGAAGGCTCTCTCTTCCTACCCCAAATTGAAGGGCAAACAACCTCCCCCCCATCTTCATCGGAGATGGGAGGCAGTGCAGGGAGTTCACTGCCATATGTGTAGCGGTTATGGTCTAGAGCAGTGGTATTCAAGGTAGGGGTCACAACTCCGAGTGGGGTCGTGGGAGAACTGCAGTGGAGTCCAAAAATTAAGAGTACAGATTATTGTATGAGACAATATACACAAAATTTTGAGAAAGGTAATAAAAAAATTGTATTTTATTGAGTAAATGTATTCATTGGATTATTTTCATTTTGATAAGAGAGGAAAGAGGAAATGTATTTGTTGATGTACTAATGTGTGTTCCCGGAAATTCTGCCAAAAGAATTGGGTCCCTGCTGAAAAAGTTTGAATGTCACTGGTCTAGAGGGTATAGTGTGGGTAGTAGAGATGGCATTGAGTGCAAGGAGTACAGTGTGTGTATCAGCGCTGTCAGAGAGAGAGAGAGAGGCCACTTTGTGTGCAAATATTTCTCTGTCCATTGACAAGCACAGAAATAATTACTCCCTTGCAAATGTGCCTGAATAATTTGCTCGATTACCCTCTCTATGTAGACAAGCACTTCCCCCATGGCAGAGCTCAATGGGGGGAGAGGAAAAGGATGGTGAGATGTTTGCTTTTGGGAAGTTGTGTAGAAAGAGATAGAGGAAGCAGTGCCTGTGACTTCAGGGGACCTTCTTTGTAACGTTTCTTTGAGCAGGGTTACATGGGTGTTCTATGTGCATGTCTGCGAGTGCGAGACTTTGTGTGTCTTTCTGTGTGTTGTATATGCCACAGCTGTCCACGCAGAGTGTGGTGTCGCTGGTGCTCCAGTTAGCTAATCATCCCTGCAGTCTCCACTCACAGTGGTGTCATTACTGAGCATTCCGCATGGCTGGCCAACTAACAAACAAACTGTGAAAGACATTAAGGGGAGAAATCCAAATTTGCCTCGCTAAAAAAAGCCCTCTTCTGAATCTCTGTGGAAAAAAAGGCTCCCCACTTGTTTTAATATGGACTATGGAAGAGCAAAAGCTTTCATAATTATCTATGATTGGTCACTGCGGCCATGATCATTTTCATCCTCTGTTTTGTAAACAAAACAATTTTGACTTTAATATCTTGAGTACCATGAAATTACCCACCGTCTGCACAACACAATGTGATGAGGTATTTGGACAATGTCAGCTCTCATTCCAGGTAGCAGGCCTGTGATTTTCAGCAAACCATTGGTCGTATCTTCCCAAAATGGATCGAGTCTATTTACACAGCAATGGGTTATACTTAATTAAATCATTCTAAAGTGAGTTTCACATGATGCACAGTAGAAGTGCAGAGGTTCGAGGAGTGCTGATTGCTACTAAGTTCAAATTCCAACTAATTTGAACTTTCCAACTCTTCCACCCCCAACAGCTAACTAAAGGCCTTGCACAAATAATGTCAAAACTACATTACTCCATAGACAAAACTATCACTAGTCTCTCCCCTCTCCAGACAAATGCCAAATGTCTCAGTAACGTTGTCATTTCATTAGGTCAGAGTTGATCATGTTCACTACTACAGACCTATTCACAGTCCTCTGACTCGGCCGTGCCCGAATACTTTGTTTCATCACAGCTGATGGATGTGGACCTCTCTCCCTCTCTCTCAGCCGAGGTGGCTGTTTATTGTTAAAGCCCAGCTCCATTTTTCAGCCAGGCACTTGGTTTATGTTTGTTACCAGAGGAGTCTCAACAGAGAGCAGGTCGTGAAGATGGTGCCATGAAACAGCTGGGCCAAAGCCAGGCCTCTGTCTCTCTGGTCTCTTTCTCTCTGTCTATCTCAGACAGTCATGGTGGTGGGATTGTGGTTTGTATCAATATTATCTACCCACAGAACTGCATGACTGTGCCCTCCTGGCCTCTCTCTCTCTCTGTCTCAATCAATTATGTTTTTTTAAGATACTACCCACAGAAAAGGATGCCAGGTATCAATGTCAGGCTATCTGGTTTTGTTTATGACAATGATTACACACCACTGGAAACACTACATTATACAGGCTCACTTGAAGACCTGGCACTACCCCTGCCACTGGTTGACTTGGGTTTTGACCCTATAATGCACTACCCCCTCCCTATATTTTGACCCTATGATGCACTACCCCCTCCCTATATTCTGATTCCCTATGTTTAACCAAAAAAATCTAATCAAATCCAATCAAATGTATTTGTCACATACACATGGTTAGCAGATGTTAATGCGAGAGAGAGAATAAAGTAGATGTCACGGGTCAAAATTTTGATTGATGACCCTATGTGAACCTATGTGAACTCTATGTGAACCCTATGTAGTGATGACGTGTGCATGTCTTCTGGTCAGGCAAGCCTGGTTAGGTGGGGGCTATGGGGTGAGTAAGGGTCCATTTGACAGGCCGTTAATGATTGATGACCCAAGCCTGATAGGCAAGCCTGGTTAGGTGGGGGCTATGGGGTGAGTAAGGGTCCCTTTGACAGGCCGTTAATGATTGATGACCCAAGCCTGATTTATGACCCTATGTAATGATTTATGACCCTATGTCATGTAGAAGGGTGCATGCCCTGGGTTGAGTAAGGGACCATGTGTCAGGTCAACCTGTTACTGTTTCTCACGGTTTGGGTTGGTTAAGGCCCCTTATAAAGCCGCTGAACAATACCTGTTTAAGACTGTACATGATAACCCCCCTGAATATTAAACAAAAATGACACCTATGCCAATTTTAGGGATGTTATGCTCGGCTTGTCATGAACCCAGTGACCAAAGCCTTGAAGAAGTTCTGTGTGAAGCTCCAGAATGTTTTAAAGGATTTTTGGGTACGAGTGAGGGCCACATGTCTTACATATTCCACCCGGAGGATTCTACGGTAAAGATATTCACAGACCGTGGACCCAAACCCCTTTATCCTGCAAAACCTGGGAGTTTTCCCCCGGCTCTGGGGATGAGAGAATGGCTAAACATCAGGCTGGCTCTTTGTAAAATTGAACAGGTCCTAAGTGTTACAAATGTGCCAGGATATGCGTTGGAAGAACAGGTCTGCGGCCGCAGTGATCTCAAGGCTCTAAGAATTGCTTCAATGGACTATAGCCCTGACAACAAAGTGACAATTTTAGCCTGTGACCTTTATGATAAGGCTAATGCTACAAAGTCTGTCAATTCTCCGGTAGCTTCCAGAGCACGCAAACATGTAAACTTTTTTATTCCTGTGTTTAGTTTTAAATGGGTGGATTATCCAATTTTCATAACACTTATGAATAAGCTGGACATTCTCTTCCAAAATGGGGAACAGTTAAAGCGCTGGGCGAGGCTTTCCTTGAGACAGAGTCAAGACCAAAAGGCCCGACGGAGGATCTACCCCTGGAGTGAAAACTTACCATGTGTTGATGGACATAGCAAGAGAGCCTTGCCTTTTGAGGGTGAACTCGACACGGACAATGGCGGTTGGTTGCATAAGCTCCCAGGATCTGTAAGAAAGGCATCGTAAAATACCTTAAGAATGTAACGATATAAAATGTATGTACTAAATATTTTGAATGAAATAAATGGTTTTAAAATCAGAATCTCACCACGTTATGAACTCTCGCGTTTGTTCACTCTTAGCGCAGTCTGTCCCTGAGAAAAATCTTGCGGAAAAAGCCATGTGCGCGCGCATGTGCGTGAGGGAGTTTTCTGTAGTGGCTGTGTGTGTGTGTGTGTGTGTGTGTGTGTGTGTGTGTGTTTCAAAAACAGAAAAAGGGGGGCGGGTTGTTTGTTAAAAAAATACCCTTGCATGCCTGGTGGGTCGTTTGAAACCAAGGTTTACACTAGCCTGCAAAACAGATGCCTACCCCCCAACAATAATATTGTGTCTTACGACTCCTAATCTTAAAGGCCTTTCATAAAACTATTTTTTTAGGTGGGCTAAAAAGTCATTCATCCCAGCGATGTCGAGAACAACACACCCCATGCATCTAGGTGCTAGCACCCCGGAGATTTTAGAAGCTCCAAAAGGATCCTAATGTTTAGACACACCCAATACCATGTGTTTGAAATGTGTCAAATATACCATGGGCGGGGGTATAGCCCGAAAAAAACGACAAACCCCAAATGCTATGTAAAAAATCATTCAGGGGTTTTTCTCTAGGTCGTAGGGTACAAAAGCGCTAGAAACCATGGGCAATGTTAGCAGCGTTTTAGTTCCGATGCAAACAGCACCTCCAGAAACTCCAAGAATCGTTATCGGACTGAAGCGTTAAAAAAGATAATCGGGGAAAAAAGTCTAATGGATCTATCGCAAGGTGAGTTCTTGAAATAAATCTTTATTAGATTTGGTTGTTGTTGGGGAATTGTTTGAAAAGCGTGGGATGTTATAGAAATATTAAACAATCATTAGGATCAGTATGCTTACCGTATAACAAGGCAATATTAGCTAAAGTGATTATAGCTTTAATATTGTCGAATGTTTTATAGATTCTGAAGCATTCACGCAGATACTCCGAGGTATAACTGAGCTCGAACCATCCAATGGGGCTCCGAAACAAAGTGCCGACAAACAAACGCCTGCCCTGAATTGTCAACGTAAGTAAGCTCCAAGAATTCCATACATAAAAATATTTATACCTTAAAAACAAAAAGTGTGGGCATCTTATATTAAAAGTTATTTTATATGTTTACAGAGGACCTAAAGCCTAGAAGGTTAAACGATGCCCTATGGAGCCTGAACGGTTTCTGCGAAGCATATGACTACGAGACAATTCTGCCCTACTCCCAGGATGTATTTACACAAAAGCAGCGAACAGAGACTTTAAACGGCAGGTCAACTCCCCTTGGCCAGGACAACGTTGTCCCCCATATTTCTAAACACCAAAGGATAATTAGTGCTCAGATCCACAGTTCCGCTTCACCCGAACAATTCTACTTGGCCGATATTCACGAGACGTCGTTCCAAGGACTAGGTATGAATCAATTATATATTATTATTTATATATATTATTATTTTAATATTTATATATTTTTTTTATGCCGGAATATGTTAAAACAAGGCCTAATGCTGTTTTTTGTTTGTTTGTTTTTTTCAGGCTCACCATCTACCGAACCTGCAGATGCTGTAATACAGGTTGAACAAAGACATCAGCCCCTGGTTTCAGAGCTTCTTCAGAACAGCCCTCGTCAAAAAAGCCGAGGTATTTAATTAATGTATTGTTAATATATAGGCTTATATCTGAAATGTATTTGGCATTTTTAACATATTTGAGGGTTAATAACCTATTTGTGTATGTATTATTTTTATTTCAGACTCCTCACCGGCTTATGAACACAACGCACAAACATCGGAGGATGCCCAGACAAGCATCCCCGAGGAGGCTCCAAAGACACCAGCGAAACCTGATGATGTCAAAGATTTAAATGACATTTCTGAGGTAGACGATTTGATGTTCTGTGAAGCTGCCAACCTTCTTGAATCGGCCAATTCTGTGGGGGAAACAGCAGATTCTGAAATAGACCAAGAACGTTTTTTCAAAGCGTTTACCCTGGGTTTAAAATCACGAAAGGCTCTACTCCAGAGGCGCATGTGTATTCTACTCGAGCATCAATACAATCAGGATGTGTCATTCTGGCGTAGCGAGCTACCCCGTATGTTAAAAAACATTAGGGCTAAAACAAGCAAATACCGCCGTTAAAAAACACACATGTAAACACACACACACACACACATCCTTAATTAGACAGATGGCGCCCCCTATAGACCAAAGTGAGACAATTGAAACCCTCTTAGCCAGGATCCCTACAGAGCTCCAAGATATAGTTAACCATATGAATGATTCGGGGGTAATTGACATAATGACAATAGATGAAAATCTATTATCCCAGATTCCCTCCGAACTCATAGACATTATTACACGTATGAATGAGTCAGGGCCTTCCGAGGAAAACATGTTAACACAGATTCCCGAAACCATCATATCTCTAATTACCCAGCTTAACGCGAGCCCTAGGTTTAATTCGGCCCCACAGACACCTCTAAGACAGCCTTTAACAACATTGTCCGAAGAGTCTGAAAGTCAATATGATGTTTTTGAACAGTTGGACAAATGTCTAGCAAATCTGGAGGGGGGTGGTCTTGAGATCAGTGTACAGAACGAGAGCGCTAGGTTTAATTCGGCACCCCAGACACCTATAAATCAGCCTTTAACACCAATGTCCGAAGAGTCTGAAACCCAATACGATGTTTTTGAACAGTTGGACAATTGCCTAGCAAATCTGGAGGGGGGAGGTCTTGATCGAAGTGTACATGTTTTGCGTCGAAATAAATTCAACAATATTGAGGTTCGCCAGTTTTTCAATTTCGCATGGGGGGGTCAGATTCGGGAATATGCTGTGTTTTACGTAATGCTTATGGACACTTTGAATGAACTGTTAGCGAGGATTAGAGATTATAGCGAACCTAGGGATCTCTTACAGTTGGAAATTTGTGGAGACAGTCTACAGAGCAAGGTATCGCTTATTTTACAGAATGGTGAAGCAGAGCTTGAACAATTTGTTAAACTGCTAGAACGCCTTGTTCAGTCAAATTTAAACGTGCTAGCAGATAGGACCCTCGAACTTGTAGTACAATTAGTACGCCAACCACAAGGGGGCGGGGGTCAGAGACGAAAGCTCGAGAGTTTAATGCAGTCCGAAATCATAAGCAATAAAAGGGCCTATCTCATAAACGTTCACAATCCAGGTAATAAGCTATGTTTTGCCATAGGTTTGGCCCACTTACTCAGCCCAGGATGTACTGATCAAGCCGCGTTACATAAAGCTCGAGAGCTACAAACTGCGGTGGGTCTCGGTATACAGGATGCTGTGGCTTTCTCAGACATAGTCAAATTTGAAAACTTTCTGAACATCAAGATTGTGGTTTTGTACCACAGTAGGGCTAATGACGCTCTCCTCAAGTTCCAAAATATACCCGAACCACATCCTAAGACTATGTACTTTTATGTGCAAAATGAGCATTACTATGCCGTAACTAACATCACAGCCTTTTTAGGCGCGCCATATGTCTGTCCAGCCTGTCATACCGGCTACACACGCATGGGGGGGCACTCGTGCCGTTACAACTGTTCAGTATGTCTGGATAAACATTGCCCTATGCAGCCGCTAAACTTGACCCCCTGTGCGGATTGTCACCGCACATGTCGTTCGGCCTACTGTTACGAAAAACACAAAACTGAAACATGGCATCCCAAGGCATGTAAATCTGTAAGCAGTTGTGACATTAACAAGAAATGTCCAAAATGTCATTGCAATTACAACCTTAAAATAGATAGCCCTAAACCTCATGTTTGTGGAATTATACACTGCCCAATCTGTAAAGGTCCTTTGAAAAGCAGAGACGCGGAAGCGGTTCAAGAAGTAACACATGAGTGTTACATTCAGCCCTTGGCTGAAGATGAACATACAGAGAAATATGTGTTTTATGATTTTGAGACAACTCAGCAATCAGGGGTTCATTTGCCTATTTTTGTGTCAACCATGACTTTCAAGGGTGAAAAATGGTCGGCCGAGGGACCCGATTGTGCCCGACTCTTTCTAAAACATTTTAGAAAAGCCCAGTACAGAAACTTCACGTTTATAGCTCACAATGCTAGGGCCTATGACTCCTATCTGCTTCTGAACCCTTTGATACAGCAAGGCGTGGCACCCAGTGTCATAGCTCAAGGGAGTAAAATATTATGCTTTGTTGACCCCGCCTTCAAACAGAGATACATTGACAGCTTAAGCTTCTTACCCATGAGATTGGCTCAAATGCCAGAGGCCTTGGGTTTTGAAAACTCTGTCAAAGGCTATTTCCCTCATTTCTTCACATCTGAGGAGAATCTACATTATATAGGATCTTATCCAGCCCCCGAAATGTACGGGTGTGATCAAATGTCTCCCAAAGAGCGTGAGAGATTCATGACATGGTACGAGACCGTAAGACATGGCACTTTTGATTTCCATAAAGAGATGGAATCATACTGTGACAATGACGTTGTTATACTTCGTGAAGGATGCCTCAGATTCAGAGAAGAGGTAATCAAAGATGCGGGCATTGACCCCTGGAGCTGTACAACTATTGCATCAGCGTGCATGAAAACCTATCGTACACACTATCTAACTCCTGAATCTATAGCTATCCCATCGCCAGACAACTACCGACGCCAATTCAAGGCCTACTCTAGTGGTTCCATTCAATGGTTGGAGTACTTGGCCCAGGATAAAGATATTTTTATCCAACATGCTTTGAATCGGGGGGAGAAGGCTTTTGGGCCTTACCATGTAGATGGATACACACAGATTGACGGGGTTGAGACAGTGTATGAGTACAACGGTTGTTTCTTCCACGGTTGTAAATTATGCTTTGTCCCCCACACCTTGTGTGTCCTAACCCAAAAGACTTTTGGGGAAATGTACCAAGAGTTTCAAGACAAACTGAATTCTTTAAAGGCTACTTACGGGTTAAAAGTTGTGGTTTTGTGGGAGCACGAATGGACAGCCCTCAAAAAGGTAGATCCTAGTGTTAAGGCCTTCCTTACCCATTATGACCCTCCAGAGCCCCTGGAACCGCGACAGGCCTTGTTTGGAGGCCGGACCAATGCTTTGACATTGCGTTATGTAGCTCAACCCGACGAGACAATAGGCTATGTAGATTTTACATCCCTATATCCTCATGTAATGAGTTCCTCATTCTATCCTATAGGGCATCCTGAAATTATTCACAGCGACTTTGACGAACCCCAAAATTATTTTGGTTTAATCAAAGCGACTGTCTACCCTCCTAGGGGGCTGTTTATACCTGTGTTGCCTTACAAGGGTCCTAAAGGAAAACTTTTCTTTCCCCTTTGTCGCACATGCTGTGAAAACCACAACCAGGAAAACCCCTGTGATCACACAGATCAAGAAAGAGCCCTGACCGGTGTATGGGTCACTGTAGAATTCTCTAAGGCTTTAGAGAAGGGGTATCGTGTGGCCAAAATCTTTGAAGTGTGGAACTTTTCCAGGAAATCAGACACACTTTTTAAAGAGTACATCAAAACCTTCTTGAGATGCAAGCAGATGGCTTCAGGCTATCCTGCATCGGTCACAGATCAAGAAAGTAAAGACCAGTACATTCAAGACTACCATGACAGAGAAGGCATACTTCTTGACCCTGACAGAATAGAGGTCAACAAAACCAAAAGAAATGTGTCGAAATTGTACTTGAACTCCCTTTGGGGGAAATTAGCGCAGAGATGCAATATGCTAACAACTTCGATCATTAAAGACCCCGAAGAATTTTTGGAATTTGTTTTTTCGGACCAATACGAAATTTCACATTTTTCCTTCTTGAGTCAAGACATTGCCTTGGTGCAATGGAGGCGCCACCAAAAGTGGGTTCTACCCCCGGGTAATGTAAATGTGTTTCTTGCAGCATTTACCACAGCCTATGGCCGCCTTGAACTGTACACCCTCATGGAACAGCTTCAGAGGCGGGTTCTTTACCACGACACAGACTCTGTGGTCTATGTAAGCAAACCGGGGGATTGGACCCCCCCACTTAGCAACTATCTTGGGGGTTTAACGAGTGAACTCGAAGAGGGTGACCATATTACAGAATGGTCCTCATGTGGTCCAAAAAGCTATGCTTTTAGGACTAAAGCCAATCACGTGGTGTTGAAAGCCAAAGGCGTGACTCAAAACTATGAAAATGCACCGCGTGTAAACTTGGAATCAATCACGCGCTTGGTCGAGGGGTTCGTAAAGGACAAGAATAGTGACTTGGAGATTTTGAGCTCCTACAACAAAATAGTGAGGGATAAAAAGGGGTTCCATCTAAGAAACGCACCACTCACTAAAAGATTCAGGGTAGTCTATGACAAGAGACAGCTATTGCCTGACGGTACCACATTGCCCTTTGGCTACTGACTTATGCTACAAGCCCCAGTGTGTCTTAAAGCTTAAGATATTATGACTGCTGTCGAGGGTTTTGACCCCCGGCTACAATTGCCTTTTTCAGCATTAATTGCCGGCCCTTCAAACAGTGGCAAAACTTTTTTTGTAAAAAGTATTTTAGAGAATTCTGAACATGTGTTATCTCAAAAGCCTGACAATATTGTATGGTGTTATTCATGTTACCAACCTCTGTATGATGAATTATTGAAGACAATAAAAATCAAGTTTGTTGAAGGAATACCCGATTCTCTGTCTGATGATGAACTTCTCCCCCCACATGTAAATAATCTGCTGGTTTTGGACGATATGCTATTTGCTGGTAGCGAACACCCTGAAATTGCACGAGCTTTTACCCAATATACTCATCATAGAAACCTGTCCGTGCTTTACTTGGTCCAGAATGTGTTTCACCAAGGTAAAAATAGTCGGACCATTAGCTTGAATGCCAACTACATGGTATTGTTTAAAAATCCTAGAGACAAACTGCAAATTAGCACTCTAGCTCAGCAGATTGGACGGAAATCATACTTTATGGAGAGCTATGAGGACGCTACCAAAGAGCCATTTTCTTATTTAATCGTGGATTTAAAAGCAAATACTCCAGAACACCTTAGGCTACGTACAGGGCTGTTTCCGGGGGAGAGGCCTGCTGCATACCTTCCTAAAAAGTAAACGCTATGTCTCTGCGTTTAAAAAGAAACCTCCCCCTCTTGAGAAGGCTAGTAGGTTCTACAGCTAAAGAACGGAAGGCCATCTTGGGTCGCTGTTCTTCAGATCTCATATTAGCCCTATGTGAGATTGCTTTGAATCTTCTCAAAGGACGCATTCCACTCACCCTGAACCAATTGAAAAAATTAAGGAGACAAAAGACAGCGATCAAACTCTTTGCCAATAAAAGGGCCAGTCTTCAAAAGAAAAGACATAGTATACAACAGTCTGGGGGTTTTCTTCTACCTTTACTCAGTATAGCCGTGCCCTTCATCACCAGCCTTATTGCGGCCAGACGTGGTGGTTGAACACGTGGGTGTGATGGCCACTAAAATGTACTTGGTGCCTCAACAAGAGTTGGATAGACTTAAAAAACAAATGCAGGGTCCTGAAGATATCAGACAAACAGCGGAAAATGATTTGGATACGGCCATGAAGGATGTTTTGAACCGAAAAGGATTGAACCCCTATGATAAGATTCAAAAATACACAAACCTAATGCAAAGGTATTTGACTCGGGTAAAGCAAGGGGAGAGAGAGACTAACCATTTAACCCTTTCCCTACCGGACCCTTTAACAGATGTCGAACCTAACGATAGCCATGCCCCTGTAAGGCCTGTACCGTCGATCTTACCTAGTGGAGATAATATGTCGGGTGAAGCTCAAAGGCCATTTGAAGATAAAGTTATGCATGACCTACTGACACATGTGCCTTTACGTAACAGGAAGAATGTTAAATACATTATGAACAAGATAAAAGACTCAAAGGGGATAGCTGCTTGGAACGACTCTGGAGAGTTTATCCTTCAGGGCTCTGTGGTTAGGGGGTCCCATATGCAGGACTTGCTTAAAAGTACCACGGCTGCCCACAAGGTTGCTGATGACCGAAGGCCTCCCGGCTGGCGTCAGTTTCTTAAGGCCCTGGCAATCCTCAACATCCCCCTCTCCGGTGTACCCAACCATAAGCTTCGTCAACAGATTCAAGCTTTAAAACAAAAGCCTTCAACGAGATACAGCACCCCTAAAGATGCCCCAACGACACCGGCCCCATATGAAAGCGATGATGCTAACTCATTTACTCCCATGAACGTCTCAGGACCTTTTCCTAAACCCGATCTCTCGGCGTGGTTAGACTTTTGAAAATGACTTTTGAATGACTATGATTAAATTCAATAAATTTTTTATTTGAAAAATAAGCAAGTTAACATTTGTGGCATTCTTGAAACATATGACGTGAGCATACGCCTTGATTACGCGTTCTTAAAGGACACACATTTGAACACTTTTGATATTTTCTAACAAAACAAGATACAAGGTTATCATTACTTCTTAAATCATCCTTATAAAGAGACATAACATCTTCAAAAGAAACTCCCCGGGCTCTTTGGCACAGGTAAAATACACAGTGGTGACCGCATGTAGTGGAAAGGTTATCTTGCACTTGTTTGATGTTGTAGTAGATCTTTGTACCGTTTAGGGTCAAAAAATCTTTAATAGATTTAGGGAAATGTGAAAAACCGGGGGGAAAGCCATAGGAATCAAAAAAAGTTGAGATTTTTCGTCCACCTTCCTGTTCTAATGTCATAGCTAGCCAATGTTCACCAGGCATGTGTTTAGGATGGGTATTGACAATAAACATTGCAGGCCTCTCAGACCATATCTCCATAGGTAATTCATCACAAGCCAACACTCCACAAAATTGTTTTCCAATCAAGCGGCTCATGAGCCCGTCCAACTCTTGGGTATTCATGTCTTTGTTCAAAGGTCCTTAATAATAATCCACTAAGACCTGTCTTCGGGCATTCACTTCCAAGATTGAATCAGAGCATGCGTAAACAATCATGCTAACTGTACAGGTTAAAGGTGTACGGAAACGCATTTCCAGCCTGAGGTTACCTTGGGACACCACAGACAGATTTCCTGAGGTGTCATCATCAGGTGATAAATTGAAAGCATACAATGTGTAACCCTCTGCAAAATCATTTCTGTCAATAGGTAAAGAGAGATCTTTTAGATGTCGCCCTGTAGCCAGGAATAGATTGTAAAATTCTCGCACAGATATGTTGTTATTAAATTGTGGTTGGAAAGCCTTCGCCGGAACCTGACGTCCGTCCTGACAGAGCGCTACATACTCTGCATTGAAGTGCTGAAAATTAAAGGGGTTTTTATCTAAACTGCCCGTATTAGAGGCGTGATCAACCAGACCTATAACCACATATCTAGGTAAAGGGCCTAGAAATAGGTTTTCTTGACTGCAGATTCTACTGCCCACAGGTATGCTAAAGGTTTTCATGGTAATTCTTTGGAGAGGGTAAAGGGCATTTCCTTTCATCAAAGCATGTGAGTGACCCAGGCGCACGGCCGGAGATACAGATACTTTTTTAATAAAAAGGGTTGCCCCCAACACTTTCAAACTAAAATCCCCGTCTTGGGGAGACATCAGGCAAAAATCATCCTTGGCCCTGGTTAATTTTAATCTTAAATCAACCGAATTTAAGAGTAACCGTTCTTGAAAGAAAATGTCAGAGTGTATAGGGCCTAGCAAATGAAACTCTCGAGATTCGGCGCAGTAGCGAGCTCGTGCCGCTAGTCCTTTGTTTGCACCGGTGGAAGGGTCTGTCGATTCCATAGAGGCTCCTGCAGTATCCTTGCTAAACAGCCCGGCGCTAAATTGGGTTTTGAGAGTGTCTTCGGAGTAGTTTAGTAAACACTCCATGATGGCTCTATAAGGGTATGTAGCGCTGCTTTGACTGATTAGGCGTTCACCCAAAGTCACATCAACTTGGGAGAAAATGGTGGCCAAGGGGTAATTAATGAGACTCACTTTGGCATCGTCTGCAATATTAGACCCATCTCTTTTGGTCACTTTTAGACGTAAATGCACCAAGGTGTTGTTGAGGTCCAGATAGTTGTCACCATGGCCTGGTATGAAAAATTCGATAGGCCCGTTATCGGTAATAGCAGAGAGAGGGGCTATCTCCACATAACTGGATCTATCTATTGAATGCTGCGTTAACGGTGCCGTGAAAAGATCAAGTTCTGTCTTTATAGCTTCAGAGGACATTCGATGTAAAAGAGCCATGTCACTTATTCTTTTAGAAAATACTTCCTAGTATTCTTTTAGCCTGTTTTGGTACAGACCTCCTCACTTTACCCCGTCTTTGACTTACTGAGGTTCTTTTAACAGTTAACCGCCGCTTTTTAGGTGCAGGTCTACGCCTTAAACCAGGGGGTCTCTTTTTTGGCCTTCGAGACAATATCATAAGCCCCGAGCCTTCTTGATGCTCCACCTCTGGTGACGCCCTTCGGGTCATAGCATTGGCTACAACCTCACTTACTATATTTTTAGCCGCTGATTTTAAATGTGGTTTGGCTATGCTGAAGCCTCTCTTCATAAACGGTAAAACCATCCTGAAGAGGTTACGGAATATACCTCCTATCCCCGAACCATACATTGTCGGCGCTCCATGATATCCTGGTAGTCCATTACCCACTTGATCCACATAGTATGAAACATAACGGTTAGGGTCGAGCTGATGGTGCTCCATAACCCTTTTATTTGTATTATGTTTATAAATATAATACAGCTATTATATATGTAGAGAGGTTTTGGTGGGTCTAAAGTGGAGTTTTACAATCGTTTTACCATAAGTAAATTCAATGTTTTCGTTCTGATCCGTTTTAAGCTCAACCAGAATGTTTTCAATATAGTTCTTGCTGACATGTACGTAGTGCGGCTTGTCATAATTGACAGTGACGATGTCCCCATCCTTGCCGTCTATATGAACTGTTCGCAGGAGGGGCACACAGCTGTCTCCGACCCTTTGATAGGTTATGATGTCGGTATAGACAAATATGTTGTAAAAGCCTGCATGTATATCCGCAGGGAATGGGAATAATTTATCGTTCACATACGTCCATTTATTGGGACCCATCCCCAACATGTAGGATAAATTACCGCTGGTCTTTATACCTCCGTTAGCAGGCCCTGAGATTTGTATCCTTTTATGGATTGGATTGTAGAATAGGAATATTTCCATCTTGTTCAGGGTTAGGTGTTCATTCAACTCTGAGACGATCCTGTCGACGGTTCTATAGAAACCTTTTTTAAGCTTAATAAGTTTCGCAGGTTCCGAGAACCTTTTGCAATAAAAATCACGGTCCTTAGCTTTGATATTATACCAACTATGGGGGTATGTAATCTCGCTGAGACCTACTTCCCAAGCCTCTGATAACTCTATAGGCTTTGGAAAATTGGTTGTATACTTCGAACTCTGATTATTACGATATATCTGTGCCGACGCATTACTGGGGAGAGTCAGGTAGAAGCCGCTGTGTTCCATGATGCCCAACTGTGTACACGCGAATGATGCGCTAGTTATCATGACTAGGGGTTTAAATTAACCCCCGTTGCCTCCACCACATCCTGCTCCAATACCCAACTGTTGAACTTTTGAGGCCAGTTTTTCCAGCGGACCAGCAACCATTTTTTACCCTTTTCTCTCTTCTGATCTAGAATCTCCTCCACGTGAAAGACTTTGTCTTTACCCAACTGGACCTTCTGTAATTCCTTCTCATAAAAAGATCCCTCTATAAGATCCCCGTCATAATCTTTTAATTTGTAGACCGGCGGAATGCGTGGCAGACATTCGGTAACGGTAAACAACTCCGAGCTAAAGCCTTGTTCGTATTTTTTGTCGAAAACACCCCTCAACTTTGATATACGCACCAAGTCACCCACTAGGAATTTAAAAGTCATTTTTTTCTTACGGCGAAGTGGGAACAAACCATACATATTTTTAAAGACTTGAAAGAGTTTTCCGAAGAGACCTCCGAGGGCTTCATACGTATAGTCTTATGGTAGCTGTGGTTGTAACCGTTTACTAAATCCTGAACTATGTCTGTATATCGGTTGGTGTTGTGAGCTGTAAAATAGCGCCACATCCGCTCTTTCAAAGTCCTATTAAAGCGTTCCACAACCGAAGCTTTCAAATCAGAGCCTGTAGCAAAATGTACTATATTATACTTATTCATTAGCTTCTGAAATGTTTGATTAAAAAATTCTTTTCCGCCATCCGTCTGCACTTTCTTGGGGGCGCCTCCTGCCTTCAAGATCGATTCAAAGGCCCTGGTCACCTCTGCCCCGCTCTTATTTTTTAACACCCTTACATAGGCTAATTTAGAGAAAATATCTATAACCGTTAGCATGTAGCGATTTCCATCATTTTTATCGGCAAGGGACTGCATGTCACATAGATCCGCCTGAAATTGGGATAATGGATGCGTAGAAAAAACTCTATTTCTTGGAAAATGTTTTCTTACAGGTTTATGTAGAGTGTAGGCATCTTGCTCTGATAACCATTCATTCACTTTAGCATCGCTTAACAGACTACCTGTTTCTTCGACTATAGCTCTCTGTAAACGCTCTTTACCCCCATAAGACCCGGGGTTAGAGGGATTATAATATATGTTTTTCAACAGCTGCTCAGCCATCCTTCTTGCCTCTCTGAGGTACAATAACTGTAATGAGCCACTTTCATATAACGACAACATTTCAGTTTGTGAATTTTTATTTTAAGAATGCAACAATTATTACGTATACAGACAATTCAGGATTTGTTGCAAGATACAAGTCCCCGTTTTCTCAACAATCACAGCATGCAACACCCTGTATATATTGTTTAGATTTACAGGTTTGTTTCGCTGAATTTTTCAAACACACACGTCTGATATATAAGTATATAAACAACAAATATGATACACATTCACATTAAAGGGTGGTTCAAACAAATAATGTAAAATCTTAGCCAAAGTTATTTCTAGTTCTTCAGAATCCTCAACAAGCCTTGATACCATATGTGACCATTGTAAACTCTCGCCCGTATGTCGGACATGTTTCATGATTTGCTCCATTTTAACACACGCTCTACAATAACCCCTGTATTGTGGGTTGTGTAGAACTTTACATTGTTCACTTTATTTCAATAATCTGATGCATAACATTTGTAAGGTCTCTCAAAAGAAAAAATGTATTTATTCGCTCAAACATCGTAGACACATAGTTACCCATAGCTCTAAATAAACAAATGTCACTCGGTCTCTTGGGATTTATTGAGCCAGAAAAGCATCACATCAGCCATCACAGCTTCCCTGTATTTGTTGTCGTCCACCAGGGTGTGTCGGATTTCTTTGAGTTTCTCATGGATGAAGAGGGCCTCCTTCAGTTCATGTAGGAAGGCTTCGGTTAACCCGTAAACTCTAGGGATAGACGGCGCAATACCCATAGACTCCAGGGCGATGACCAGCGCTGGTATAAACGGCAGGACCACAATCTTTTCACCAGCTCCTCAAAATGATTGAAAAAGTAGTATCTAGGAGGGTCGTAGAGCAAGGATGACGACGCTGGCTGGGATGATTGATCTCACAGCCGATGGCATTTTCTCGTATATTTCGCCAATCACCACGTTTAAAAGTGTAGCTACAGAGGCCTTGATTGTATCCACAAAACAGTACTGGCCACCCATCAAACACATCCTCAGGCTGGGTAAATGTCGGGGTGTCACGGGTCTTGCCAGGGGTGCGTAGAGGGTGTAGGGCTTCGTGCATAGAGTCTTTAGTGTCGGCCCCCATGACGTAGTGGCTTCCTCGTAGATGGTCTGGAGATCCATGGTGTATGCTGAAATGAAGAACTGTCATGCTTTTTTTTTTTTTATTGTAGAACAAGGCCTTGGGTATGGGGGGGGCGGGGTTAAAGCATCCGCTTACTAGTTTCTTCTGACGCTGTATCTTCTTGAGGCTCTTTTTGCATCGTAATCTTTACGATTCGTATATATTATGCACTTCTTTAAATGAACAAGGCTCTGACGCTGTTGGCTCTGTACAAAGAGAGCATCCAAAGGTTGCAACATTTCAATTCCAGTACATCAACCCAACTGTTAAAAGGAATAAGCAGACGCAGTCGGGGTATCCAGTCAGGCCACCACCCTAAGTGTTGTGGTTTCGGATTGCCTCGGTGCCGATATAGAACTCCACGCTGCCGCACGGTCGGGCCATTCTTTCTTTGTATTTTCACCCTGTGAAATATTTGTCCTGAGGAGTCCCGGGGGTCACTGGGTACCTTCCCAACGGGTTCTCGTGGCCGTGAACACACTATACCCCTTGGTGATAAAGGCTCAGTTCAGGACACACAACCTTGCGAAAAAACCGACCAGTCTTCAACACCATATTCCAAGCCTACAGTCTGGTCTGTATATTCTTCTCACTTCAAACCGTATAGAGGGTCACTCTACAGGCCAGGTAATCAAATCAAAGATACCCACTGCTGGCCATTAGACATCAACACTTGATCTGTCAGAGCATTTGCTGGCGGTATTTGGGTTCTATACACATTTAAAAAACGTTTTTTGGCGCATCATATATTGCTGGTTGATACTTTGCCCTTTCTCTAGGCAACCCGAAGGCCTGTTTCAGTTGTTACAGTCATCACTGCTTTGTACCGATCCCAATTCC
>NC_034203.2:21488436-21525936 GCF_002021735.2 Oncorhynchus kisutch
AAATAAGTAGATGTCACGGGTCAAAATTTGATTGATGCCCTATGTGAACCTATGTGAACTCTATGTGAACCTAGCTGTAGTGATGACGTGTGCATGTCTTCTGGTCAGGCAACGCCTGTTAGTGGGGGGCTATGGGGGTGAGTAAGGGTCCATTTGACAGGCCGTTAATGATTGTGATGACCCAAGCCTGATAGACAAGCCTGGTTAGGTGGGGGCTATGGGGTGAGTAAGGGTCCCTTTGACAGGCCGTTAATGATTGATGACCAAGCCTGATTTATGACCCTATGTAATGATTTATGACCCTATGTCATGTAGAAGGGTGCATGACTCTGGGTTGAGTAAGGGACCATGTGTCAGGTCAACCTGTTACTGTTTCTCACGGTTTGGGTTGGTAGGCCCTTATAAAGCCGCTGAACAATACCTGTTTAAGACTGTACATGATAACCCCCTGAATATTAAACAAAAAATGCCACCTATGCCAATTTTAGGGATGTTATGCTCGGCTTGTCATGAACCCAGTGACCAAAGCCTTGAAGAAGTTCTGTGTGAAGCTCCAGAATGTTTTAAAGGATTTTGGGTACGAGTGAGGGCCACATGTCTTACATATTCCACCGGAGGATTCTACGTAAAGATATTCACAGACCGTGGACCCAAACCCCTTTATCCTGCAAAACCTGGGAGTTTTCCCCCGGCTCTGGGGATGAGAGAATGGCTAAACATCAGGCTGGCTCTTTGTAAAATTGAACAGGTCCTAAGTGTTACAAATGTGCCAGGATATGCGTTGGAAGAACAGGTCTGCGGCCGCAGTGATCTCAGGCTCTAAGAATTGCTCAATGGACTATAGCCCTGACAACAAAGTGACAATTTGAGCCTGTGACCTTTATGATAAGGCTAATGCTACAAAGTCCTGTCAATTCTCCCGGTAGCTTCCAGAGCAAGCAAACATGTAAACTTTTTTATTCCTGTGTTTAGTTTTAAATGGGTGGATTATCCAATTTTCATAACACTTATGAATAAGCTGGACATTCTCTTCCAAAATGGGGAACAGTTTAAAGCGCTGGGCGAGGCTTTCCTTGAGACAGAGTCAAGACCAAAAGGCCCGACGGAGGATCTACCCCTGGAGTGAAACTTACCATGTGTTGATGGACATAGCAAGAGAGCCTTGCCTTTTGAGGGTGAACTCGACAACGGACAATGGCGGTTGGTTGCATAAGCTCCCAGGATCTGTAAGAAAGGCATCGTAAATACCTTAAGAATGTAACGATATAAAATGTTGTACTAAATATTTTGAATGAAATAAATGGTTTTAAATCAGAATCTCACCACGTTATGAACTCTCGCGTTTTGTTTCACTCTTAGCGCAGTCCTGTCACCTGAGAAAAATCTTTGCGGTAAAAGGCCATGTGATGCGCGCATGTGCGTGATGGGAGTTTTCTGTAGTGGCTGTGTGTGTGTGTGTGTGGTGTGTGTGTGTGTGTGGTTTCAAAAACAGAAAAAGGGGGGCGGGTTGTTGTTAAAAAAAATACCCTTGCATGCCTGGTGGGGTCGTTTGAAACCAAGGTTTACACTAGCCTGCAAAAGCAGATGCCTACCCCCCAACAATAATATTGTGTCTTACGACTCCTAATCTTAAAGGCCTTTCATAAAACTATTTTTTTAGGGTTGGGCTAAAAAGTCATTCATCCCAGCGATGTCGAGAACAACACACCCCAGCATCTAGGTGCTAGCACCCCGGAGATTTTAGAAGCTCCAAAGGATCCTAATGGTTTAGACACACCACATACCATGTGTTTGAAATGTTGTCAAATATACCATGGGCGGGGGTATAGCCCGAAAAAAACGACAAACCCAAATGCTATGTAAAACATCCTTCAGGGTTTTTCTCTAGGTCGTAGGGTACAAAGCGCTAGAACCATGGGCAATGTTTAGCAGCGTTTAGTTCCGATGCAACAGCCCTCCAGAAACTCCAAGAATCGTTATCGGACTGAAGCGTTAAAAAAGATAATCGGGGAAAAAAGTCTAATGGATCTATCGCAAGGTGAGGTCTTGAAATAACTCTTTATTAGATTTGGTTGTTGTTGGGGAATTGTTTGAAAAGCGTGGGATGTTATAGAAATATTAAACAATCATTAGGATCAGTATGCTTACCGTATAACAAGGCAATATTAGCTAAAGTGATTATAGCTTTAATATTGTCGAATGTTTTATAGATTCTGAAGCATTCACGCAGATACTCCGAGTTATAACTGAGCTCGAACCATCCAATGGGGCTCCGAACAAAGTGCCGACAACAAACGCCTGCCCTGAATTGTCACGTAAGTAGCTCCCAGAATTCCTACATAAAAATATTTATACCTTAAAAACAAAAGTGTGGGCATCTTATATTAAAAGTTATTTTATATGTTTCAGAGGACCTAAAGCCTAGAAGGTGTAAACGATGCCCTATGGAGGCCTGAACGTTTCTGCGAAGCATATGACTACGAACAATTCTGGCCCTACTCCCAGGATGTATTTACACAAAAGCAGCGAACAGAGACTTTAACGGCAGGTCAACTCCCACTTGGCCAGGACAACGTTGTCCCCCATATTTCTAAACACCAAAAGGATAATTAGTGCTCAGATCCACAGTTCCGCTTCACCCGAACAATTCTACTTGGCCGATATTCACGAGACGTCGTTCCAAGGACTAGGTATGAATCAATTATATATTATTATTTATATATATTATTATTTTAATATTTATATATTTTTTTTATGCCGGAATATGTTAAAACAAGGCCTAATGCTGTTTTTGTTTTGTTTTTTTTTTCAGGCTCACCATCTACCGAACCTGCAGTGCTGTAATACAGGTTGAACAAAGACATCAGCCCCTGGTTTCAGAGCTTCTTTCAGAACAGCCTCGTCAAAAAAGCCGAGGTATTTAATTACTGTATTGTTAATATAGGGCTTATATCTGAATGTATTTGGCATTTTTAACATATTTGAGGTTAATAACCTATTTGTGTAGGTATTATTTTTATTTCAGACTCCTCACCGGCTTATGAACACAACGCACAACATCGGAGGATGCCCAGACAAGCATCCCCGAGGAGGCTCCAAAGACACCAGCGAAACCTGATGATGTCAAAGATTTAAATGACATTTCTGAGGTAGACGATTTGATGTTCTGTGAAGCTGCCAACCTTCTGAATCGGCCAATTCTGTGGGGGAAACAGCAGATTCTGAAATAGACCAAGAACGTTTTTTCAAAGCGTTTACCCTGGGTTTAAAATCACGAAAGGCTCTACTCCAGAGGCGCATGTGTATTCTACTCGAGCTCAATACAATCAGGATGTGTCATTCTGGCGTAGCGAGCTACCCCGTATGTTAAAAACATTAGGGCTAAACAAGCAAATACCGCCGTTAAAAAACACACATGTAAACACACACACACACACACATCCTTATAGACAGATGGCGCCCCCTATAGACCAAAGTGAGACAATTGAAACCCTCTTAGCCAGGATCCCTACAGAGCTCCAAGATATAGTTAACCATATGATGATTCGGGGGTAATTGACATAATGACAATAGATGAAAATCTATTATCCCAGATTCCCTCCGAACTCATAGACATTATTAACGTATGAATGAGTCAGGGCCTTCCGAGGAAAACATGTTAACACAGATTCCCGAAACCATCATATCTATATACCCAGCTTAACGCGAGCCCTAGGTTTAATCGGCCCCACAGACACCTCTAAGACAGCCTTTAACACATTGTCCGAAGAGTCTGAAAGTCAATATGATGTTTTGTGAACAGTTGGACAATGTTAGCAAATCTGGAGGGGGTGGTCTTGAGATCAGTGTACAGAACGAGAGCGCTAGGTTAATTCGGCACCCCAGACACCTATAAATCGCCTTTAAACCCAATGTCCGAAGAGTCTGAAACCCAATACGATGTTTTGAACAGTTGGACAATTGCCTAGCAATCTGGAGGGGG
Source organism: Oncorhynchus kisutch (assembly GCF_002021735.2). NCBI lineage: Eukaryota > Metazoa > Chordata > Actinopteri > Salmoniformes > Salmonidae > Oncorhynchus > Oncorhynchus kisutch. The sequence continues at coordinate 21,492,419 of NC_034203.2, forward strand.
GAGGTCTTGATCGAGTGTACATGTTTTTGCGTCCGAAATAAATTCAACAATATTGAGGTTCGCCAGTTTTTCAATTTCGCATGGGGGGTCAGATTCGGGAATATGCTGTGTTTTACGTAATGCTTATGGACACTTGAATGAACTGTTAGCGAGGATTAGAGATTATAGCGAACCTAGGGATCTCTTACAGTTGGAAATTTGTGGAGACAGTCTACAGAGCAAGGTATCGCTTATTTTACAGAATGGTGAAGCAGAGCTTGAACAATTTGTTAAACTGCTAGAACGCCTTGTTCAGTCAAATTTAAACGTGCTAGCAGATAGGAACCCTCGAACTTGTAGTACAATTAGTACGCCAACCACAAGGGGGCGGGGGTCAGAGACGAAAGCTCGAGAGTTTAATGCAGTCCGAAATCATAAGCAATAAAAGGGCCTATCTCATAAACGTTCACAATCCAGGTAATAAGCTATGTTTTGCCATAGGTTTGGCCCACTTACTCAGCCCAGGATGTACTGATCAAGCCGCGTTACATAAAGCTCGAGAGCTACAAACTGCGGTGGGTCTCGGTATACAGGATGCTGTGGCTTTCTCAGACATAGTCAAATTTGAAAACTTTCTGAACATCAAGATTGTGGTTTTGTACCACAGTAGGGCTAATGACGCTCTCCTCAAGTTCCAAAATATACCCGAACCACATCCTAAGACTATGTACTTTTATGTGCAAAATGAGCATTACTATGCCGTAACTAACATCACAGCCTTTTTAGGCGCGCCATATGTCTGTCCAGCCTGTCATACCGGCTACACACGCATGGGGGGGCACTCGTGCCGTTACAACTGTTCAGTATGTCTGGATAAACATTGCCCTATGCAGCCGCTAAACTTGACCCCCTGTGCGGATTGTCACCGCACATGTCGTTCGGCCTACTGTTACGAAAAACACAAAACTGAAACATGGCATCCCAAGGCATGTAAATCTGTAAGCAGTTGTGACATTAACAAGAAATGTCCAAAATGTCATTGCAATTACAACCTTAAAATAGATAGCCCTAAACCTCATGTTTGTGGAATTATACACTGCCCAATCTGTAAAGGTCCTTTGAAAAGCAGAGACGCGGAAGCGGTTCAAGAAGTAACACATGAGTGTTACATTCAGCCCTTGGCTGAAGATGAACATACAGAGAAATATGTGTTTTATGATTTTGAGACAACTCAGCAATCAGGGGTTCATTTGCCTATTTTTGTGTCAACCATGACTTTCAAGGGTGAAAAATGGTCGGCCGAGGGACCCGATTGTGCCCGACTCTTTCTAAAACATTTTAGAAAAGCCCAGTACAGAAACTTCACGTTTATAGCTCACAATGCTAGGGCCTATGACTCCTATCTGCTTCTGAACCCTTTGATACAGCAAGGCGTGGCACCCAGTGTCATAGCTCAAGGGAGTAAAATATTATGCTTTGTTGACCCCGCCTTCAAACAGAGATACATTGACAGCTTAAGCTTCTTACCCATGAGATTGGCTCAAATGCCAGAGGCCTTGGGTTTTGAAAACTCTGTCAAAGGCTATTTCCCTCATTTCTTCACATCTGAGGAGAATCTACATTATATAGGATCTTATCCAGCCCCCGAAATGTACGGGTGTGATCAAATGTCTCCCAAAGAGCGTGAGAGATTCATGACATGGTACGAGACCGTAAGACATGGCACTTTTGATTTCCATAAAGAGATGGAATCATACTGTGACAATGACGTTGTTATACTTCGTGAAGGATGCCTCAGATTCAGAGAAGAGGTAATCAAAGATGCGGGCATTGACCCCTGGAGCTGTACAACTATTGCATCAGCGTGCATGAAAACCTATCGTACACACTATCTAACTCCTGAATCTATAGCTATCCCATCGCCAGACAACTACCGACGCCAATTCAAGGCCTACTCTAGTGGTTCCATTCAATGGTTGGAGTACTTGGCCCAGGATAAAGATATTTTATCCAACATGCTTTGAATCGGGGGGAGAAGGCTTTTGGGCCTTACCATGTAGATGGATACACACAGATTGACGGGGTTGAGACAGTGTATGAGTACAACGGTTGTTTCTTCCACGGTTGTAAATTATGCTTTGTCCCCCACACCTTGTGTGTCCTAACCCAAAAGACTTTTGGGGAAATGTACCAAGAGTTTCAAGACAAACTGAATTCTTTAAAGGCTACTTACGGGTTAAAAGTTGTGGTTTTGTGGGAGCACGAATGGACAGCCCTCAAAAAGGTAGATCCTAGTGTTAAGGCCTTCCTTACCCATTATGACCCTCCAGAGCCCCTGGAACCGCGACAGGCCTTGTTTGGAGGCCGGACCAATGCTTTGACATTGCGTTATGTAGCTCAACCCGACGAGACAATAGGCTATGTAGATTTTACATCCCTATATCCTCATGTAATGAGTTCCTCATTCTATCCTATAGGGCATCCTGAAATTATTCACAGCGACTTTGACGAACCCCAAAATTATTTTGGTTTAATCAAAGCGACTGTCTACCCTCCTAGGGGGCTGTTTATACCTGTGTTGCCTTACAAGGGTCCTAAAGGAAAACTTTTCTTTCCCCTTTGTCGCACATGCTGTGAAAACCACAACCAGGAAAACCCCTGTGATCACACAGATCAAGAAAGAGCCCTGACCGGTGTATGGGTCACTGTAGAATTCTCTAAGGCTTTAGAGAAGGGGTATCGTGTGGCCAAAATCTTTGAAGTGTGGAACTTTTCCAGGAAATCAGACACACTTTTTAAAGAGTACATCAAAACCTTCTTGAGATGCAAGCAGATGGCTTCAGGCTATCCTGCATCGGTCACAGATCAAGAAAGTAAAGACCAGTACATTCAAGACTACCATGACAGAGAAGGCATACTTCTTGACCCTGACAGAATAGAGGTCAACAAAACCAAAAGAAATGTGTCGAAATTGTACTTGAACTCCCTTTGGGGGAAATTAGCGCAGAGATGCAATATGCTAACAACTTCGATCATTAAAGACCCCGAAGAATTTTTGGAATTTGTTTTTCGGACCAATACGAAATTTCACATTTTTCCTTCTTGAGTCAAGACATTGCCTTGGTGCAATGGAGGCGCCACCAAAAGTGGGTTCTACCCCCGGGTAATGTAAATGTGTTTCTTGCAGCATTTACCACAGCCTATGGCCGCCTTGAACTGTACACCCTCATGGAACAGCTTCAGAGGCGGGTTCTTTACCACGACACAGACTCTGTGGTCTATGTAAGCAAACCGGGGGATTGGACCCCCCCACTTAGCAACTATCTTGGGGGTTTAACGAGTGAACTCGAAGAGGGTGACCATATTACAGAATGGTCCTCATGTGGTCCAAAAAGCTATGCTTTTAGGACTAAAGCCAATCACGTGGTGTTGAAAGCCAAAGGCGTGACTCAAAACTATGAAAATGCACCGCGTGTAACTTGGAATCAATCACGCGCTTGGTCGAGGGGTTCGTAAAGGACAAGAATAGTGACTTGGAGATTTTGAGCTCCTACAACAAAATAGTGAGGGATAAAAAGGGGTTCCATCTAAGAAACGCACCACTCACTAAAAGATTCAGGGTAGTCTATGACAAGAGACAGCTATTGCCTGACGGTACCACATTGCCCTTTGGCTACTGACTTATGCTACAAGCCCCAGTGTGTCTTAAAGCTTAAGATATTATGACTGCTGTCGAGGGTTTTGACCCCCGGCTACAATTGCCTTTTTCAGCATTAATTGCCGGCCCTTCAAACAGTGGCAAAACTTTTTTTGTAAAAAGTATTTTAGAGAATTCTGAACATGTGTTATCTCAAAAGCCTGACAATATTGTATGGTGTTATTCATGTTACCAACCTCTGTATGATGAATTATTGAAGACAATAAAAATCAAGTTTGTTGAAGGAATACCCGATTCTCTGTCTGATGATGAACTTCTCCCCCCACATGTAAATAATCTGCTGGTTTTGGACGATATGCTATTTGCTGGTAGCGAACACCCTGAAATTGCACGAGCTTTTACCCAATATACTCATCATAGAAACCTGTCCGTGCTTTACTTGGTCCAGAATGTGTTTCACCAAGGTAAAAATAGTCGGACCATTAGCTTGAATGCCAACTACATGGTATTGTTTAAAAATCCTAGAGACAAACTGCAAATTAGCACTCTAGCTCAGCAGATTGGACGGAAATCATACTTTATGGAGAGCTATGAGGACGCTACCAAAGAGCCATTTTCTTATTTAATCGTGGATTTAAAAGCAAATACTCCAGAACACCTTAGGCTACGTACAGGGCTGTTTCCGGGGGAGAGGCCTGCTGCATACCTTCCTAAAAAGTAAACGCTATGTCTCTGCGTTTAAAAAGAAACCTCCCCCTCTTGAGAAGGCTAGTAGGTTCTACAGCTAAAGAACGGAAGGCCATCTTGGGTCGCTGTTCTTCAGATCTCATATTAGCCCTATGTGAGATTGCTTTGAATCTTCTCAAAGGACGCATTCCACTCACCCTGAACCAATTGAAAAAATTAAGGAGACAAAAGACAGCGATCAAACTCTTTGCCAATAAAAGGGCCAGTCTTCAAAAGAAAAGACATAGTATACAACAGTCTGGGGGTTTTCTTCTACCTTTACTCAGTATAGCCGTGCCCTTCATCACCAGCCTTATTGCGGCCAGACGTGGTGGTTGAACACGTGGGTGTGATGGCCACTAAAATGTACTTGGTGCCTCAACAAGAGTTGGATAGACTTAAAAAACAAATGCAGGGTCCTGAAGATATCAGACAAACAGCGGAAAATGATTTGGATACGGCCATGAAGGATGTTTTGAACCGAAAAGGATTGAACCCCTATGATAAGATTCAAAAATACACAAACCTAATGCAAAGGTATTTGACTCGGGTAAAGCAAGGGGAGAGAGAGACTAACCATTTAACCCTTTCCCTACCGGACCCTTTAACAGATGTCGAACCTAACGATAGCCATGCCCCTGTAAGGCCTGTACCGTCGATCTTACCTAGTGGAGATAATATGTCGGGTGAAGCTCAAAGGCCATTTGAAGATAAAGTTATGCATGACCTACTGACACATGTGCCTTTACGTAACAGGAAGAATGTTAAATACATTATGAACAAGATAAAAGACTCAAAGGGGATAGCTGCTTGGAACGACTCTGGAGAGTTTATCCTTCAGGGCTCTGTGGTTAGGGGGTCCCATATGCAGGACTTGCTTAAAAGTACCACGGCTGCCCACAAGGTTGCTGATGACCGAAGGCCTCCCGGCTGGCGTCAGTTTCTTAAGGCCCTGGCAATCCTCAACATCCCCCTCTCCGGTGTACCCAACCATAAGCTTCGTCAACAGATTCAAGCTTTAAAACAAAAGCCTTCAACGAGATACAGCACCCCTAAAGATGCCCCAACGACACCGGCCCCATATGAAAGCGATGATGCTAACTCATTTACTCCCATGAACGTCTCAGGACCTTTTCCTAAACCCGATCTCTCGGCGTGGTTAGACTTTTGAAAATGACTTTTGAATGACTATGATTAAATTCAATAAATTTTTTATTTGAAAAATAAGCAAGTTAACATTTGTGGCATTCTTGAAACATATGACGTGAGCATACGCCTTGATTACGCGTTCTTAAAGGACACACATTTGAACACTTTTGATATTTTCTAACAAAACAAGATACAAGGTTATCATTACTTCTTAAATCATCCTTATAAAGAGACATAACATCTTCAAAAGAAACTCCCGGGCTCTTTGGCACAGGTAAAATACACAGTGGTGACCGCATGTAGTGGAAAGGTTATCTTGCACTTGTTTGATGTTGTAGTAGATCTTTGTACCGTTTAGGGTCAAAAAATCTTTAATAGATTTAGGGAAATGTGAAAAACCGGGGGGAAAGCCATAGGAATCAAAAAAAGTTGAGATTTTTCGTCCACCTTCCTGTTCTAATGTCATAGCTAGCCAATGTTCACCAGGCATGTGTTTAGGATGGGTATTGACAATAAACATTGCAGGCCTCTCAGACCATATCTCCATAGGTAATTCATCACAAGCCAACACTCCACAAAATTGTTTTCCAATCAAGCGGCTCATGAGCCCGTCCAACTCTTGGGTATTCATGTCTTTGTTCAAAGGTCCTTAATAATAATCCACTAAGACCTGTCTTCGGGCATTCACTTCCAAGATTGAATCAGAGCATGCGTAAACAATCATGCTAACTGTACAGGTTAAAGGTGTACGGAAACGCATTTCCAGCCTGAGGTTACCTTGGGACACCACAGACAGATTTCCTGAGGTGTCATCATCAGGTGATAAATTGAAAGCATACAATGTGTAACCCTCTGCAAAATCATTTCTGTCAATAGGTAAAGAGAGATCTTTTAGATGTCGCCCTGTAGCCAGGAATAGATTGTAAAATTCTCGCACAGATATGTTGTTATTAAATTGTGGTTGGAAAGCCTTCGCCGGAACCTGACGTCCGTCCTGACAGAGCGCTACATACTCTGCATTGAAGTGCTGAAAATTAAAGGGGTTTTTATCTAAACTGCCCGTATTAGAGGCGTGATCAACCAGACCTATAACCACATATCTAGGTAAAGGGCCTAGAAATAGGTTTTCTTGACTGCAGATTCTACTGCCCACAGGTATGCTAAAGGTTTTCATGGTAATTCTTTGGAGAGGGTAAAGGGCATTTCCTTTCATCAAAGCATGTGAGTGACCCAGGCGCACGGCCGGAGATACAGATACTTTTTTAATAAAAAGGGTTGCCCCCAACACTTTCAAACTAAAATCCCCGTCTTGGGGAGACATCAGGCAAAAATCATCCTTGGCCCTGGTTAATTTTAATCTTAAATCAACCGAATTTAAGAGTAACCGTTCTTGAAAGAAAATGTCAGAGTGTATAGGGCCTAGCAAATGAAACTCTCGAGATTCGGCGCAGTAGCGAGCTCGTGCCGCTAGTCCTTTGTTTGCACCGGTGGAAGGGTCTGTCGATTCCATAGAGGCTCCTGCAGTATCCTTGCTAAACAGCCCGGCGCTAAATTGGGTTTTGAGAGTGTCTTCGGAGTAGTTTAGTAAACACTCCATGATGGCTCTATAAGGGTATGTAGCGCTGCTTTGACTGATTAGGCGTTCACCCAAAGTCACATCAACTTGGGAGAAAATGGTGGCCAAGGGGTAATTAATGAGACTCACTTTGGCATCGTCTGCAATATTAGACCCATCTCTTTTGGTCACTTTTAGACGTAAATGCACCAAGGTGTTGTTGAGGTCCAGATAGTTGTCACCATGGCCTGGTATGAAAAATTCGATAGGCCCGTTATCGGTAATAGCAGAGAGAGGGGCTATCTCCACATAACTGGATCTATCTATTGAATGCTGCGTTAACGGTGCCGTGAAAAGATCAAGTTCTGTCTTTATAGCTTCAGAGGACATTCGATGTAAAAGAGCCATGTCACTTATTCTTTTAGAAAATACTTCCTAGTATTCTTTTAGCCTGTTTTGGTACAGACCTCCTCACTTTACCCCGTCTTTGACTTACTGAGGTTCTTTTAACAGTTAACCGCCGCTTTTTAGGTGCAGGTCTACGCCTTAAACCAGGGGGTCTCTTTTTTGGCCTTCGAGACAATATCATAAGCCCCGAGCCTTCTTGATGCTCCACCTCTGGTGACGCCCTTCGGGTCATAGCATTGGCTACAACCTCACTTACTATATTTTTAGCCGCTGATTTTAAATGTGGTTTGGCTATGCTGAAGCCTCTCTTCATAAACGGTAAAACCATCCTGAAGAGGTTACGGAATATACCTCCTATCCCCGAACCATACATTGTCGGCGCTCCATGATATCCTGGTAGTCCATTACCCACTTGATCCACATAGTATGAAACATAACGGTTAGGGTCGAGCTGATGGTGCTCCATAACCCTTTTATTTGTATTATGTTTATAAATATAATACAGCTATTATATATGTAGAGAGGTTTTGGTGGGTCTAAAGTGGAGTTTTACAATCGTTTTACCATAAGTAAATTCAATGTTTTCGTTCTGATCCGTTTTAAGCTCAACCAGAATGTTTTCAATATAGTTCTTGCTGACATGTACGTAGTGCGGCTTGTCATAATTGACAGTGACGATGTCCCCATCCTTGCCGTCTATATGAACTGTTCGCAGGAGGGGCACACAGCTGTCTCCGACCCTTTGATAGGTTATGATGTCGGTATAGACAAATATGTTGTAAAAGCCTGCATGTATATCCGCAGGGAATGGGAATAATTTATCGTTCACATACGTCCATTTATTGGGACCCATCCCCAACATGTAGGATAAATTACCGCTGGTCTTTATACCTCCGTTAGCAGGCCCTGAGATTTGTATCCTTTTATGGATTGGATTGTAGAATAGGAATATTTCCATCTTGTTCAGGGTTAGGTGTTCATTCAACTCTGAGACGATCCTGTCGACGGTTCTATAGAAACCTTTTTTAAGCTTAATAAGTTTCGCAGGTTCCGAGAACCTTTTGCAATAAAAATCACGGTCCTTAGCTTTGATATTATACCAACTATGGGGGTATGTAATCTCGCTGAGACCTACTTCCCAAGCCTCTGATAACTCTATAGGCTTTGGAAAATTGGTTGTATACTTCGAACTCTGATTATTACGATATATCTGTGCCGACGCATTACTGGGGAGAGTCAGGTAGAAGCCGCTGTGTTCCATGATGCCCAACTGTGTACACGCGAATGATGCGCTAGTTATCATGACTAGGGGTTTAAATTAACCCCCGTTGCCTCCACCACATCCTGCTCCAATACCCAACTGTTGAACTTTTGAGGCCAGTTTTTCCAGCGGACCAGCAACCATTTTTTACCCTTTTCTCTCTTCTGATCTAGAATCTCCTCCACGTGAAAGACTTTGTCTTTACCCAACTGGACCTTCTGTAATTCCTTCTCATAAAAAGATCCCTCTATAAGATCCCCGTCATAATCTTTTAATTTGTAGACCGGCGGAATGCGTGGCAGACATTCGGTAACGGTAAACAACTCCGAGCTAAAGCCTTGTTCGTATTTTTTGTCGAAAACACCCCTCAACTTTGATATACGCACCAAGTCACCCACTAGGAATTTAAAAGTCATTTTTTTCTTACGGCGAAGTGGGAACAAACCATACATATTTTTAAAGACTTGAAAAGAGTTTTCCGAAGAGACCTCCGAGGGCTTCATACGTATAGTCTTATGGTAGCTGTGGTTGTAACCGTTTACTAAATCCTGAACTATGTCTGTATATCGGTTGGTGTTGTGAGCTGTAAAATAGCGCCACATCCGCTCTTTCAAAGTCCTATTAAAGCGTTCCACAACCGAAGCTTTCAAATCAGAGCCTGTAGCAAAATGTACTATATTATACTTATTCATTAGCTTCTGAAATGTTTGATTAAAAAATTCTTTTCCGCCATCCGTCTGCACTTTCTTGGGGGCGCCTCCTGCCTTCAAGATCGATTCAAAGGCCCTGGTCACCTCTGCCCCGCTCTTATTTTTTAACACCCTTACATAGGCTAATTTAGAGAAAATATCTATAACCGTTAGCATGTAGCGATTTCCATCATTTTTATCGGCAAGGGACTGCATGTCACATAGATCCGCCTGAAATTGGGATAATGGATGCGTAGAAAAAACTCTATTTCTTGGAAAATGTTTTCTTACAGGTTTATGTAGAGTGTAGGCATCTTGCTCTGATAACCATTCATTCACTTTAGCATCGCTTAACAGACTACCTGTTTCTTCGACTATAGCTCTCTGTAAACGCTCTTTACCCCCATAAGACCCGGGGTTAGAGGGATTATAATATATGTTTTTCAACAGCTGCTCAGCCATCCTTCTTGCCTCTCTGAGGTACAATAACTGTAATGAGCCACTTTCATATAACGACAACATTTCAGTTTGTGAATTTTTATTTTAAGAATGCAACAATTATTACGTATACAGACAATTCAGGATTTGTTGCAAGATACAAGTCCCCGTTTTCTCAACAATCACAGCATGCAACACCCTGTATATATTGTTTAGATTTACAGGTTTGTTTCGCTGAATTTTTAAAACACACACGTCTGATATATAAGTATATAAACAACAAATATGATACACATTCACATTAAAGGGTGGTTCAAACAAATAATGTAAAATCTTAGCCAAAGTTATTTCTAGTTCTTCAGAATCCTCAACAAGCCTTGATACCATATGTGACCATTGTAAACTCTCGCCCGTATGTCGGACATGTTTCATGATTTGCTCCATTTTTAACACACGCTCTACAATAACCCCTGTATTGTGGGTTGTGTAGAACTTTACATTGTTCACTTTATTTTCAATAATCTGATGCATAACATTTGTAAGGTCTCTCAAAAGAAAAAATGTATTTATTCGCTCAAACATCGTAGACACATAGTTACCCATAGCTCTAAATAAACAAAATGTCACTCGGTCTCTTGGGATTTATTGAGCCAGAAAAGCATCACATCAGCCATCACAGCTTCCCTGTATTTGTTGTCGTCCACCAGGGTGTGTCGGATTTCTTTGAGTTTCTCATGGATGAAGAGGGCCTCCTTCAGTTCATGTAGGAAGGCTTCGGTTACCCCGTAAACTCTAGGGATAGACGGCGCAATACCCATAGACTCCAGGGCGATGACCAGCGCTGGTATAAAACGGCAGGACCACAATCTTTTCACCAGCTCCTCAAAATGATTGAAAAAGTAGTATCTAGGAGGGTCGTAGAGGCAAGGATGACGACGCTGGCTGGGATGATTGATCTCACAGCCGATGCATTTTTCTCGTATATATTCGCCAATCACCACGTTTAAAAGTGTAGCTACAGAGGCCTTGATTGTATCCACAAAAACAGTACTGGCCACCCCATCAAACACATCCTCAGGCTGGGTAAATGTCGGGGGTGTCACGGGTCTTGCCAGGGGTGCGTAGAGTGTAGGGCTTCGTGGCATAGAGTCTTTAGTGTCGGGCCCCCATGACGTAGTGGCTTCCTCGTAGATGGTCTGGAGATCCATGGTGTATGCTGAAATGAAGAACTGTCTGCTTTTTTTCTTTTTATTGTAGAACAAGGCCCTTGGGTATCTGGGGGGGCGGGGTTAAAGCATCCGCTTACTTAGGTTTCTTCTGACGCTGTATCTTCTTGAGGCTCTTTTGCATCGTAATCTTTACGATTCGTATATATTATGCACTTCTTTAAATGAACAAGGCTCTGACGCTGTTGGCTCTGTACAAAGAGAGCATCCAACGGTTGCAACATTTTCAATTCCAGTACATCCCAACTGTTAAAAGGAATAAGCAGACGCAGTCGGGTATCCCCAGTCAGGCCACCACCCCTAAGTTTGTGGTTTCGGATTGCCTCGGTGCCGATATAGAACTCCACGCTGCCGCACGGTCGGCCATTCTTTCTTTGTATTTTCACCCTGTGAAATATTTGTCCTGAGGAGTCCGGGGTACCTTCCCAACGGGTCTCGTGGCCCGTGAACACACTATACCCCTTGGTGATAAGGCTCAGTTCAGGACACACAACCTTGCGAAAAACCGACCAGTCTTCAACACCATATTCCAAGCCTACAGTCTGGTCTGTATATTCTTCTCCTTCATCTACCGTATAGAGGGTCACTCTACAGGCCAGGTAATCAAACCGATACCCCCACTGCTGGCCATTAGACATCAGCACTTGATCTGTCAGAGCATGTGCTGGCGGTATTTGGGTTCTATACACATTTAAAAAACGTTTTTTTGGCGCATCATATATTGCTGGTTGATACTTTGCCCTTTCTCTATGGGCAACCCGAAGGCCTGTTTCAGTTGTTACAGTCATCACTGCTTTGGTACCGATCCCAAATTCCATGGTTATTCTTAAGATCTTGTGCACTCTTAAACAGGTATTGTTCAGCGGCTTTATAAGGGGCCTTAACCAACCCAAACCGTGAGAAACAGTAACAGGTTGACCTGACACATGGTCACTTACTCAACCCAGGGCATGCACCCTTCTACATGACATAGGGTCATAAATCATTACATAGGGTCATAAATCAGGCTTGGGTCATCAATCATTAACGGCCTGTCAAAGGGACCCTTACTCACTCCATAGCCCCCACCTAACCAGGCTTGTCTATCAGGCTTGGGTCATCAATCATTAACGGCCTGTCAAATGGACCCTTACTCACCCCATAGCCCCCACCTAACCAGGCTTGCCTGACCAGAAGACATGCACACGTCATCACTACATAGGGTTCACATAGAGTTCACATAGGGTCATCAATCAAAATATTGACCCGTGACATCTACTCTATTCTCTCTTGCGAGTATAGCGAAATGCTTGTGCTTCTAGTTCCGACAATGCAGTAATAACCAACGAGTAATCTAACTAACAATTCCAAAACTACTACCTTATACACACAAGTGTAAAGGGATAAAGAATATGTACATAAAGATATATGAATGAGTGATGGTACAGAGCGGCATAGGCAAGATGCAGTAGATAATATCGAGTACAGTATATACATATGAGATGAGTAATGTAGGGTATGTAAACAAAGTGGCATAGTTTAAAGTGGCTAGTGATACGTGTATTACATAAAGATGCAGTAGATGATATAGAGTACTAGTATATACATATACATATGAGATGAATAATGTAGGGTATGTAAACATTATATTAAGTAGCATTGTTTAAAGTGGCTAGTGATATATTTTACATCAATTCCCATCAATTACCATTATTAAAGTGGCTGGAGTTGAGTCAGTTTGTTAGCAGCAGCCACTCAATGTTAGTGGTGGCTGTTTAACAGTCTGATGGCCTTGAGATAGAAGCTGTTTTTCAGTCTCTCGGTCCCAGCTTTGATGCACCTGTACTGACCTCGCCTTCTGGATGATAGTGGGCTGAACAGGCAGTGGCTCGGGTGGTTCTTGTCCTTGATGATCTTTATGGCCTTCCTGTGACATCGGGTGGTGTAGGTGTCCTGGAGGACAGGTAGTTTGTCCCCGGTGATGCGTTGTGCAGACCTCACTACCCTCTGGAGAGCCTTACGGTTGTGGGCGGAGCAGTTGCCGTACCAGGCGGTGATACAGCCCGACAGGATGCTCTCGATTGTGCATCTGTAGAAGTTTGTGAGTGCTTTCGGTGACAAGCCAAATTTCTTCAGCCTCCTGAGGTTGAAGAGGCGCTGCTGCGCCTTCTTCACGATGCTGTCTGTGTGGGTGGATCAATTCAGTTTGTCTGTGATGTGTACGCCGAGGAACTTAAAACTTACTACCCTCTCCACTACTGTCTCATCGATGTGGATAGGGGGGTGTTCCCTCTGCTGTTTCCCGAAGTCCACAATCATATCCTTAGTTTTGTTGACGTTGAGTGTGAGGTTATTTTCCTGACACCACACTCCGAGGGCCCTCACCTCCTCCCTGTAGGCCGTCTCGTCGTTGTTGGTAATCAAGCCTACCACTGTTGTGTCGTCCGCAAACTTGATGATTGAGTTGGAGGCGTGCGTGGCCATGCAGTCGTGGATGAACAGGGAGTACAGGAGAGGGCTCAGAACGCACCCCTGTGGGACCCCAGTGTTGAGGATCAGCGGGGTGGAGATGTTGTTACCTACCCTCACCACCTGGGGGCGGCCCACTGGGGACTAGCTTAAAAGAAACACTCCATATCAGTCATGAATGATGGTGGCAGGTAGCCTAGTGGTTAGAGCATTGTGCCAGTAACCAAAAGGTTGCTGGATTGAATCCCTGAGCTAACCAGGTAAAAATCTGTTATTCTGCCCCTGAACAAGGCAAATAACCTACTGTTCCCCGGTAGGCTGTCATTGTAAATAAGAATTTGTTCTTAACTAACTTTCCTAGTTAAATAAAGGTTATATAAAATAAAATGATCCATACCCCCACTGCTCACTCTCCTCTGCTCCCTTCATTAAGTGGGGTGTGTGTCAGTGAATGTAAACAGTTGTGAGGGCTTGGCTGTGTTGCTATAGCCGACACACATGCAATGTAGGCCTAATCAGTGATTTGGATACACAGTGACAGGTCATCTGGTTTTTAGATCAGAGGTTATAGAATTCAGGAACTGGTGGAACTGTGGAAGAAAAGAGTAATAGCTGAGACCACTACCTTAATGTGTATGTTTTTATCTACCAGCTAAAGCTTTCATATTGCCTATCCCATATGTTCCAACCTGGGCTATGGATGAGCCAGACAGAGGCCCTGATGCTGTGTGGTGGGACTGAGAACACAGATCTAATAGCTTGCGTGGTCTCCATGACATATGAGAGGAGAGGGGGGAGGGTCCTCATTCAGCTGAATAGCAGGCTGAGTGATGCTGCTGAGTGATTGGCTGACTCGAGGTGTGTGTAGCAGAGTGTAGAAAAAAAGAAGGCAGGCTCAAGGGAAACAGAATGAGTGTACGCAATCTCTAATTAAAAAGAGCGATGAAGGCTGACACACCTTGGTCGACTCGTGTTATCAGTCATTAGTGAGAGTGCAGCAGATTATGAGAGGCCCTGACCCTGTGCTACAGTGGATTGCCTCTCTCCCTATACACATCTTCTTTTCTCCTTCTCGCCCTCTAATATTACACCCCATACCTGGGATGGTTGCATGGCTGAATAAGGGAGCTTAGAGAATAATCCCCAATACTGAAATCAACAATGATAGAATTCCAGGAAGGAAAACACAGCTCTACTATCCTGTTTTTCTGGATGTGTTACTACTCTCCAGTTGCATTCTGCTAGCTGGGCCTACGCTACCTCCCACATAGGTTGCCTTGTCAAATTGATACCTCCACCAATCTGGTGCAAACCATCTGGTGGTATATTCAACAAACAATGGTCTCATATGAAATGGCTGAGGGGGGCTGGGGGGGAGTACCTTCATTGGGTGCAGTGGTCCAGAACACTGTGTTCAATCAGTAACCCCCCACCACTGGTCATTGACAGGACCAGGCAATTCTAGCCCCTCCAGCCCCCTCCAGAACCATGCTACTGTTACTCTCCATTAACAGGGGAGGGGGAGAGGTGGCGGGGGGGGGTTATGGGGCAGGGTGTACTAGTGAGTCTCTCGTGAATTGTGTATGATTTAGGATAATTCATGTACTGCACTTCCAAGTGCATTATGTAAAGCGTCCCTGGTGTAGCTCAGGTGTAGCTCAGGTGTAGCTCAGCTCCTCCCTTTAGCTATCGCCACCTCTCAAGCCCAGCCTCCAGGGCCCAGATTCACAAAACACTTCTTATGCAAAAACTTAAGAAGTTTCTTAAGAAAAAAAAGTTTATTAGTTTAAGTTTATTAGATAGTTCGTAATTCCTCAACAATATCTCACGATTTAATGATTTTCTTACGAACTCAAATATCTTCTTACGAATCTTCTGAAGATTGTTGTTGCCAAGCAACCAATTTAGCTAGTTATCTAGCTACCAATGGCAATCATGTTAGCATATTTCATGCTGAGATGACTGTTCGAAAACATGTTCTTGGGTTTAAAGTAATCAATACTGAAACTTTCAGATGAAGTTTGTGAGTGAATTACATGTTCCATTGCTTTCATGAGCTTGTTCTCTCACTGCCCAGAGTTTAAGACAAGGGTTTAGCTATCTTGGAATTAAGAACTTTATATTCAAGAATCAAATTTCTTCTTATATTTTTGCTTAAGGAGAAACATAAGAAATAGCACAGTAACATTTCCAATAACCTTTTTGAGCAATAGCAACTTTGCTTAACTTTCTTCATAAGTCTATAGTTAAGGAAAAAATGTCAGTTAAGAAGAAAAATATTATTTAAAACGTTTTGTAAATCTGGGCCCAGGCCTCCAGACCCTAGCCTCCTCCTCCATGATAAAGGCAGTGGCGGTAGGCGGTAGGAGGGAGCAGGAGGGGCGCTGCCAGCGTGCCGTGTGTCGCCCCTCACAGCTAATGCCCTGTCTGGTTGTGGCAGTTACCCCAGATCTCTGGAATAACCTTCCCTAACTGTCAGCGTGTATTTGCTTGTAAATGTAATTTCACACTGACTAAGTGTTTCTTGTTTGTTGTGCTTTTGTTGACAGAGGCCTCATTTTCAATGTTTACTCAAATTAAAAATGAATAATTTTTTCAACCTGAGACTCATTGGCCTTGGCTCATTTTCTGTGAAGAACACGTAAAATAACACACAATAACACATTTTCATTGATTGTACACTGTGCATCCCCCTACACATTTATATTGCATATGTAGTGTTCGGGTCCACTGGACCCAAGGGTAATAAAAGTGTGGAAAAGTGTGTGTGTAGGTGAAAACAAGTACAAATTTATCAAAAAGGTTTGCTGTGTGCCTTCACTCTGTCTTCCTCCTCCCTGGGCCTGCTGTTTCAACATAGCACCAAGAACCTGTCTGCCTCCCTGCCTGTCTGCCTGTCTCCTGTCTTTCTTGCACTCTATATTTACCCTTTGTAGTGTGTGAAACTAAACAATGTCTTGCGGGAACCTTCACAATGTTATTACAATATATTATTTCAATACACTGTAAAAAGTGCTGTATTTTCCCACACTCTACCCCAGCCAGGTGCAAACTGGGAGAGGGACACATCAAATAAATAGCTTTGCATGTGTGGCTCCTTACCACAATCAAACAGTATGGCAAAAAAAATCTCTGCCCAGAGGGCCTTAGAAATCATTTTTGCAGAGAGACATGCTACAGTAGTGTGGAAGGAGCATCTTCCACTATGGAAGATGAAGAATTTTACAAATATGAGGATCATGTCTCTGTCAATCTGGAGTCTGACAGTGAGTTGGAAGAAGAGGCTGAGATTGACCCTCAGTCAGCTCCAGGACCAGCCCGTCAGCAGCCAGCCCCAGGACCAGCCCGTCAGCAACCAGCTCACCAGCAGCCTGCAGGAGGAGAAATATGGATGTTAAAAAATTGTGAAATTAAATGGTGATCTTGCCCAAGGAATGAGCCATCCTGCATGGCTGCCAATGTGATAAGGATGTAACCAGGGCCGACGCGGATGGTGGTTACTCATGGAGAGGACATAATGTCTTCTTTTGAACTGTTCATCCCAGACACCATCCAGGAAATCATTCTGGACTGCACTAATTTGGAAGGAAGGCGTGTTTTTGGAGAGAGATGGAAGGAGATGGATCAAACTCATTTACATGCATACTTTGGGGTTCTCATCCTTGCTGTTTTTTTCATACCCAATGGGGAATCCACAGAACCCCTGTGGGATGCAGAAACTGGCAGATAACTTTTCCACATTATTTCCAGTATTATTCGCTTCGATAACCAAGACACCAGACCAGCTCGGCGGCTGAGAGACAAGCTAGCTGCAATCAGGTCAGTGTGGTACAAGTGGGTGGACCGCCTTCCCCTGTTCTACAACCCTGGGCCAAACGTTACTGTTGATGAGCAGCTTATGCCATTTAGGGGCCGCTGCCCCTTCAGGCAGGAAATACTATTTAAACCCGCAAAATATGGAATCAAGATCTGGGCTACCTGTGATGCTACTTCATCATATGGGTGGAATTTGTAAGTGTATACGGGGAAGCCAGATGGAGGAGCCCCTGAGAAGAACCAAGGGATGCAGGTTGTCCTGGACACGACATCACATTTTTACTTCACACAAGCTGGGACAGGATCTCCCCAAGAAGAAGCTGACGATGGTAGGAACAGTACGAAAATTCCTCTAAGTTTGTGTTTACGGCCGAAACGTCCCTAGTATCCTACATGCCAAAGAAAGGCAAACGTGGTATGCTGCATAGGGATGGTAGAATCTGTGGCCAGGAACATCAAAAAACAAAAAGTATAATGGATTACAATGCCACAAAAGAAGGGGCGGATAATTTAGAGAAGCTGGTGTCTGACTAGAGCTGTTGGAAGAAAAAAACACACTGGCCACTTGTGATGTTCTTCAACATCTTGGACATCTCGGGATATAACGCGTTTGTCATTTGGTTGGGGTTGAACCCAGATTGGAACAGAGGGAAGCTCCAGAGGAGACGGCTCTTTCTTGAGGAGCTGGGCAAGGCATTGGTAAGACCTCAAATCCACAGGAGGCAACATATCCCAAGGACACCAGCTTCTGTAGCCATCGTGAGGAGGATTCAGGAGGAGGATGCTGGTGCCCCACCCGCCCGACCCACAGAACCAACAACTCCAATACCGGAAGTAAGTGTGAGTGATGATGTTGCATGTACAAGTAAAACTAAATGCATGCTCTTCAACCGATCGCTACCTGCACCTACCCGCCTGTCCAACATCACTACTCTGGACGGCTCTGACTTAGAATACGTGGACAACTACAAATACTTAGGTGTCTGGTTAGACTGTAAACTCTCCTTCCAGACCCATATCAAACATCTCCAATCCAAAGTTAAATCTAGAATTGGCTTCCTATTTCGCAACAAAGCATCCTTCACTCATGCTGCCAAACATACCCTTGTAAAACTGACCATCCTACCAATCCTCGACTTTGGCGATGTCATTTACAAAATAGCCTCCAATACCCTACTCAACAAATTGGATGCAGTCTATCACAGTGCAATCCGTTTTATCACCAAAGCCCCATATACTACCCACCATTGCGACCTGTACGCTCTCGTTGGCTGGCCCTCGCTTCATACTCGTCGCCAAACCCACTGGCTCCATGTCATCTACAAGACCCTGCTAGGTAAAGTCCCCCCTTATCTCAGCTCGCTGGTCACCATAGCATCTCCCACCTGTAGCACACGCTCCAGCAGGTATATCTCTCTAGTCACCCCCAAAACCAATTCTTTCTTTGGCCGCCTCTCCTTCCAGTTCTCTGCTGCCAATGACTGGAACGAACTACAAAAATCTCTGAAACTGGAAACACTTATCTCCCTCACTAGCTTTAAGCACCAACTGTCAGAGCAGCTCACAGATTACTGCACCTGTACATAGCCCACCTATAATTTAGCCCAAACAACTACCTCTTTCCCAACTGTATTTAATTTTTATTTATTTATTTATTTTGCTCCTTTGCACCCCATTATTTTTTTATTTCTACTTTGCACATTCTTCCATTGCAAAACTACCATTCCAGTATTTTACTTGCTATATTGTATTTACTTTGCCATCATGGCCTTTTTTGCCTTTACCTCCCTTCTCACCTCATTTGCTCACATTGTATATAGACTTGTTTATACTGCATTATTGACTGTATGTTTGTTTTTACTCCATGTGTAACTCTGTGTCGTTTTATCTGTCGAACTGCTTTGCTTTATCTTGGCCAGGTCGCAATTGTAAATGAGAACTTGTTCTCAACTTGCCTACCTGGTTAAATAAAGGTAAAATAAATAAAAAATAAATAAATAAAAATGTGTGCGTGTCTGACTAGCCTACCTTGGCCTGCTGTAGCTACAGTATATACGTGAGTGAGTGAGTGATTGAGTGAGTGAGTGAGATTTAGTACGTTTTTTAATCATTCTAGATTGCAGCCGGTAGCAACAAAAATAAGCGCTACGATGTGTGTGGATCCAAGAAAGACAGGAAGACACATGCATAAAGTGCAATAAATTCAATACATTTGCAACACACACACCGTCAAAATCTGTCCCTCATGTTGTGTGTAGACCGGCCTTAATTTGTGTTCAATGGGGCTTATTTATCATTTCCATAAAATACTGTACTGTATGTGTCCTTCCAATTTGTTCAGTTCAAAGCAATAAACATCAATATTGATAAAAACCTTGTTTCATTTATAATTTGTTCAAGATAAACATGATTTATTTCACCCATCTCTTGATTATAAATGATTTTTGTTTACAAAAATCACATTATAAAAAAAAAAAAGCTTTTATTGATAAATGCGATCTAGCAGAGGTAAATGGTAAATATTAACCAAGTATGCTGTCCAAGTATGCTTGTATTTTTACGTAAATTGTTATGGCTGTAATGTTTTAAAAACCCAATAATGTTGTGGGTCCATCAGACCCGCAAACATTGGGTGAATAACAAAAACATGAACCCCACACAAGGGTTAAACAGAATGATCATTACACAGGTGCACCTTGTGCTGGAAACCAATAAAAGGCTACTCTAAAATGTGCAGTCACACGACACAATGCCACAGATGTTTAAAGGTTTGAGGGAGCATGCAATTGGCATGCTGACTGCAGGAATGTCCACTAGAGCTGTTGCCAGAGAATTCCATGTTAATTTCTCATTCTAGAGAATTTGGTATGTCCAACCAGCCTCACAACCGCAGACCACGTGTAACCACGCCAGCCCAGGACCTTTACATCCGGGTTCTTAACCAGTGGGATGATGTGAGACCGGCCACCTGGACAGCCACCTGGACAGCTGATGAAACTGTGGGTTTGCACAAACTGTCAGAAACTGTCTCAGGGAAGCTCATCTGGGTGCTCGTCGTCCTCACCAGGGTCTTGACCTGACTGTAGTTCGGCATCGTAACCGACTTCAGTGGGAAAATGCTCACTTACAATGGCCACTGGCACGCTGGAGAAGTATGCTTATCATGGATGAATCCCGGTTTCAACTGTACTGGGCAGATTATAGACAGCATGTATGGCGTTGTGTGGGCGAGCGGTTTGCTGACGTCAACGTTGTGAACAGAGTGACCCATGGTGGCGGTGGGGTTATGGTATGGCCAGGCATAAGCTACTGACAACGAAACAATTGAATTTTATCAATGGGAATTTGAAAGCACCTAGATACCATGATGAGATGCTGAGGTCTATTGTCGTGCAATTCATAAGCCGCCATCACCTCATGTTTCAGCATGATAATGCTTAAAATGTCCCAGTTCTTCCAAGGCCTGCATACTCACCAGACATATCACCCATTGAGCATGTTAGGGATGCTTTGGATCGACGTGTATGATAGAGCGTTCCAGTTACCCGCCAATATCCAGCAACTTTGCACAGCCATTGAAGAGGACTGGGACAACATTCCACAGGCCACAATTAACAGCCTGATCCACTCTATGTGAAAGAGATGTCTCCTACTGCATGAGGCAAATGGTGGTCACACCAGATACTAACTGGTTTTCTGATTGACGGCCCTACTTTTTTTGAAGGTATCTGTAATCAACAGATGCATATCTGTATTCCCAGTTATGTGACATCCATAGATTAGGGCCTAATGAATGTATTTCAATTGAACTGTAACTCAGTATAATCATTTTATATTTTTGTTCAGTGTATTTTGGGCAGTAGACTGTGTCAATTACATGAAAATGTAAACAATTCAAACCTCTGTAGTCGAGGGGCTTGAAAGAGTCTAAGGGCTTTATTCAATCCATAAATCGGAAATTCAGTGTTACAACATGATTTAAATTTAAACGCAATGTTCCTGTGCTAGCGGAGACTGAATTCATGGTACATGCTGAATATGTCGGCTCAACTGGAAAGGACCTTCACATTTCTATCACGCAATCTGTAATGCTTCAGTGATACAGACTGAATAGAGCCCTAACTCAGGAAGATCCATTTCAGGCTATTGTTTGTCTTTTCTCTCAGCCTCCAAGGTAAAAATCTAATCCATTGTAGAAGGGGATTTTATTACTTACAGTATGTGGCAAACATGGAGGATCCCTTCAAAAGAGGAATGTCTATATCCTTTTTTGACAAATAACAGGGTTGGACAATGTCAATATCAACACAGAGGTAGAATTTGTCAAAGGTCACTTGCAGTTCTGTGGACATAAAGATGGGTGAGGACAGCATGCAGATACGAGTTGGCAGAATTTAGTGAGCATGTGCTTAGTGAGTATGTGCGTAGATTTTAGATTACAAAAATGATATCAAACTAGTCTACTGAAAATATAATGTTGCACTAGAACGACATGGCTTTTTTTTATTCAGGTCTGACCCTAACTCTGTGTTTCAGGCATAGATACCCTTTGGATTCCTAGGCTACAATTTAGATGTGGCCAACAGTCTTGCCTGCACTAAATATGTGGACGTTCTGAATGTTTATGCAGAACTTATATTGGAAAACTATTATTAAAAGGTGCACATTGCCCTTTTTCATTTAACTAGGCAAGTCAGTTATGAACAAATACTTATTTTCAATGACAGCCTAGGAACAGTGGGTTAACTGCCTTGTTCAGGGGCAGAACGACAGATTTGTACCTTGTCAGCTCAGGGATTTGATCTTGCAAACTTTTGTTTGCTAGTCCAATGCTCTAACCACTAGGCTATCTGCCGCCCCCATCAAATGTATCATCTTCAGCAACGTGCCAAGATCAACATATGTGAAAATGGTTGGTTTCTATGTTTTGTAGTCAAAAAGATAAAAGAAAGGAAGGGGGATGCCTAGTCAGTTGTACAACTGAATGTCTTAAACTGAAATGTGTCTTCCGCATTTAACCCAACCCCTCTGTATCAGAGAGAACTGTTTCCGATGACATCATCCGGAGACACTGACGACATCACCTGGCGGCATCACACTTGTTTTTCCTGACGAAAAATAATGACAATAACAAGATGAGATGCCCCGGAAAAAACGATTACTATTACAAATTACTTTTCATTTTAGTTGACAAGTGTAACGAGATGAGAATTCCATGTGAGACTAATGGACATTCAACTTGACATGAAATCTCCTTTTCATCTGTTTTGTCCAATCATAAGCATGCATGGTTTAGCATATTGTTTCATGCAATCCTCTCATTGGTCTATAACGTCTTTCAGTTGCATCTGCTGCTTAAGCAAAGCTGACAGGCAAACACACACAGTCCCAGGAGGTCACTAGTCTCTTTTTTGAACTGTTATGCAGCCAGGACACTTCAATTGTAGTTTACCTCAAATTAGAAACAACCATGCATTTGATCGTATTTGCTTTCATATAGGCAGGCCATTTTTGCTTGATCACATCAGAAGCTATGTGCGCTGTTATTTATCTGTCTTGTCGCTCTCACGGTCTGCAAAAGTAAGTTGTGGTTGCTTCAGAACATCAGAACAGCGATTACTCACCTCGAACTGGACATAGATATTTTCTTTAACGAGTCCGACGCGAAGGATATATCTGCTTTCTCGAGATCAGGCCCAATCCCCATCATTAGCGTGAAGAAAAGATGGAATAAAAGGGGGCGGAGGTCGGGGTGCCTTGTGAGAAATTGGAGGCGAGTAAGTAAACCTCCACTACCATCCGTACTATTGGCCAACATTCAATCATTGGAAAATGACCTGGATGATCTATGATTAAGACTATCCTACCAATGGGACATTCAAAACTGTAATATGTGGCTCACCACCTGGATTCGCTCTTATGTACCAAAATGTGAAATGGTGTTTCTTACATTGGATAAATGTAGAGACACAGAGATTTGAGGAACAATGGGAAAGTAATTCTGCTTTGTAAGTTGATCAACTTGTAAACTCCCTTATGAGAAAATCGCCTTTGAATGTTTTGGTATCTGGTGAAGAGCTCTTCTTTGTCTACACCCATTCAGCATCGTTCACACCCTCTTAAACTTTAGCCCCATCCGTCTCGTTTCGCTCTTGGATCGCACACTTGATGCACACTTACCTCTGGATAACATGAAAACAGCCTCGTTCAAAACAACTCTGTTGGCAACAATTTCATTACGCTTTAATAATAACGTCCGCCAGGGAGCCAGCCAGCTAACGTTAGCTAGGTAGCTAACAGTACACTTTAGCTTAAGACATATAGCTAACTAGCTAGGGAAACAATGAACCTAGCTAGGTAAACAACGTTTAAGATCACACATGTCATGTAACGTAAGTGAATAACCAGCCAGCTAACGTTAGCTAGTTAAACAACAATGAACAAAGTGCCAACAATGCCACAGTGCTGGGAGCTAACAAACCAGGTGCAATGTTAACTAGCTAACATGGGTGTTTTCTCCATCTCTTTAGCTAGCATACTCTAATTCCACTGATTTCAAAACATGATCCTCCAGAAAGTGGAGAGCAACACGTATGCAGCTCAACTACACAATACATTTTTTTTAAAGCCGTGTTCGACAGGATTACCAACACAGACTGATGAGCTCAAATAGACAGAAGCCTTCAATATGGCAGACCAATCAAAAGACCTCTCTCTACATGTCCAGCCCACTCATTAGCCAATCATGGCTAGTGGGAAGGTTGCTCCCTTTTTCTGTGGCTTATCCAACAAGGCTCGGAATTTAACCATTATATTCGTATTTACAGATGACATACAAGTTTGTTAATGAGGCACATGTTATTAATAAGGCATTTTGATTTTAAAAAAGCCATTACGTTCAAACGGCTCTCCTGTGAAGTCGTGACTTGCAACATACGCCTAGTTTCCTGAATCGGGTCACATATCTTATGTTTCACAGAGTCGTGGCTGAACGACGACGAGGATAATATAGAGCTGGCTGGGCTTTCCATGCATCGGCAGGACAGAGCAGCTACATCTGGTAAAACAAGGGGCGGGGGTGTGTGTCTATTTGTCAATAACAGCTGGTGCGAGATGTTTAACATTAAAGAAGTCTCGAGGTATTGCTTGCCTGAGGTAGATTACCTCATGATGAACTGTAGACCACACTATTTACCAAGACAGTTCTCATCTATATTATTCGTAGCCATCTATTTACCACCACAAACCGATGGTGGCACTAAGACCACACTCAACCAGCTGTATAAGGCCATAAGCAAACAAGAAAATGCTCATCCAGAAGCGGTTCTCCTAGTGGCCGGGGACTTTAATAGAGGCAAACTTAAATCAGTTTTACCTCATTTCTACCAGCATGTCACATGTGCAACCAAAGGAAAAAACAGCTTTACTCCACACACAGAGACGCTGTCACGCCCTGACCTGAGATATCTCTGTTTTTTTTATATTTTGGTTAGGTCAGGGTGTGACTAGGGTGGGTACGCTAGTTTTTATATTGTCTAGGGTTTTTTGTATGTCTAGGGTTTTTGTAGGTGATTTGTATGTTTATGGTGACCTGATATGGTTCCCAATCAGAGGCAGCTGTTTATCTTTGTCTCTGATTGGGGATTATATTTAGGTAGCCCTTTCCCTTTGGTGTTTGTAGGATCTCGTCTATGTGTAGTTGCCTGTCAGCACTCGGTTTTTATAGCGGCACATTTCGTTTTGTTATTTTGTTAGTTTGTTCAGTGTTCATTCTTAATAAATAAGAATGTACGCATACAACGCTGTGACTTGGTCCGATTCTTATAACGAACATGACAGACGCATTCAAAGCTCTCCCTCACCCTCCATTTGGAAAATCTGATCATAATTATATTCTCCTGATTCCTGCTTACAAGCAAAAACTAAAGTAGGAAGTACCAGTGACTCTCTCAATACGGAAGTGGTCAAATGATGTGGATGCTACTCTACCGGACTGTTTTTCTAGCACAGACTGGAATATGTTCAGTGATTCATCCAATGAGGAGTATACCACCTCAGTCACCGGCTTCGTCAATAAGTGCATCGACGACATCGTCCCCACAGTGACCGTACATACAGTACATATCCCAACCAGAAGCCATGGATTACAGGCAACATCCGCACCGAGCTAAAGGCTAGAGCTGCCGCTTTCAAAGAGCAGAACATTAATCTGGACGCTTAGAAGAAATCCTGCTACACCCTTAGATGAACCATTAAACAGGCAAAGTGTCAATACAGGACTAAGATTGAATCCAAGATTGAATCTACACCGTCTCTGATGCTCGTCAGATGTGGCAGGCTTGAAAACTATTACAGACCACAAAGGGAGACCCAGCCGCGAGCTGCCCAGTGAAGTGAGCGAACCAGATTAGCTAAATGCCTTTTATGCTCGCTTTGAGGCAAGCAACACTGAAGCATGCATGAGAGGCACCAGCTGTTCTGGATGACTGTGTGATCACACTCTCCATAGCCGAAGTGAGCAAGACCTTTAAACAGGTCATAGAGCCTCAGGGCCAGGCTGATTACAATGACGTGTATTCAAAGCATGCATGGACCAACTGGCAAGTGTCTTCACTGACATTTTCAACCTCTCCCTGACCGAGTCTGTAATACCTACATGTTTCAAGCAGACCACCATTGTCCCTGTGTCCAAGAAAGCGAATGGTAACCTGCCTAAATGATTACCGCCTCGTACCACTCACATCGGTAGCCATGAAGTGCTTTGAAAGGCTGGTCACAGCTCACATCAACACCATCATACTGGAAACCATAGACCTGCTCCAATGCGCATACTGCCCCAACAGATCCACAGATGACGCAATCTAAATTATCCCAAAGTGCTAATATTGCTAATTGTTTGCAGAATGTTCAATCTAAGGACATAAAACCACTTAACTAGCCCTTATATGTATCACAGATTTAGAAAAATCCATGCAGTGTTTGTTAGGGTCAGGGTTAATGAGTAGATTAACAACTGGTAAAAATATAGGTTAGTTACAGCTTTTAAGAAAAATGTATTCCAGTGGTTGTGAATTTCAAAATTACATATAAAATCAAGAGATTAAAATAAGCATGATGTTTTGCAAAACAAATGTTTTAATTTCTCCAGTATGTGAAAGCTAGGTGAATTGCAACAGCACTAGGCTGCAATCAAAACAAATCTACCCCCTACCCCGCATTACATTTCCACATGACATCGCAGACATTGGGTGTTTGAGCCTTTTACTTTTCGTTTTGGTCCACCAGCTTCAAAAAGCTGTAAAAACTATATTTTTGTTATTGATAATATATTTCACAGCGATTTAGATGGCACAGTGTTCAGTGCTTGTTTTCTCACATAAACTGAAATTAAGTGAAAAGTGGAGAATTGTAGCAACCAGGAAATGACGATTTCTACATTGGCCAGATGCCTCTCAAGCTAGAGAAATCAATAGGCAAATATCACAGCCAATCACAACACTGGCAGGTAAGTAATACTGTGAAACACTATCATTCCACTATTACTGCACACACACAGTTTATGGATAAAAGAGTATGGAGGCTATTGACTTTTCAATAACAAGGAAACAATGTGCTCAATATATGGGGATTTATATCACTATTCAAGCATTACACACAAATCCATCATCAACATATCAATGTGATGGTTGTAACAGAAAGCAAGTCTAGAAGATAATGAACAAGCAAGAGAAAAAAATCAACATAAATGCTAATTCACATCAATGAAAAGATAATACATGATAAACAATAATGTTGATAGAATAGCGCAATAGAATACTTTTAAAAAATTAATTAAATGTATATTTAACAGTTGTCTATTGTAAATGCAGCCCAAGCACTACCTCCCCATAAAGTAGTTCCACCTCAGTAGACAAAAAGTAAATAAAGAGAAAAAAATAAGTATTGTTCAAAATAATCTGATTGGAATCTTGGGACACTGAGTGTACAAAACATTAGGAACACCTTCCTAGTATTGAGTTGATCCCCTTTTTGCCCTCAGAACAGCCTCAATTCGTTGGGGCATGAACTCTACAAGGTGTCGAAAGCGTTCCACCATGTTGACTCCAATGCTTCCCACTGTTGTGTCAAGTTGGCTGGATATCCTTTGGGTGGTAAACCATTCTTTAAAAAACCCAGCAGTGTTGCAGTTCTTGACACACTCAAACCGGTGAGCCTGGCACCTCCTACCATAACCCATTCAAAGGCACATCAATATATTGCCTTTCCCATTCACCCTCTGAGTGGCACACATACACAATCCATGGCTCAATTGTCTCTCGGTTTGAAAATCATTCTTTAACCTGTCTCCTTCCCTTTATCTACATTGATTGGTGGATGTAACAGGTGACATCAATAAGGGATCATAGCTTTCACCTGGTCAGTGTTTCATGGAAATAGCAGGTGTTCCTATTGATTTGTAGACTCAGTTTATAATTCATTAATTTATTACAATTGTTTGAATCCTTTATCTATTTAGGTGAGTCTCATTGAGATATTCATTTTTTTCAAGGCCCTGAATATTCAAGATCTAAGCTATTTTTTATGATCTCTACTAACCTAACATATGGAGAAAAAAAATGTAAGATAATAAAATGTACCATCTAGCTATTTAATTTAGTATTTTAGGACCCCTGTAGGTACAAAAAATATATTAAACATTGAATTTACTGCTATTTGCCCATAGAAACTCATTGAATAACACACACACACATGGCAAAAAGAACATGCGCATTCTTGAGTCTCAGCTTTTTATATTTTTCAAGAACCATTTTCGGGATCCTCAGAAATACCGCCCTTCCTCAGCCCCCATCCACCACAAAGGCTAATGGCCGTCATCATACATGGAATTGAATCAATAACACGCTGATTAAATCACATATTTCCACGCAGACATGGCACATCGACATTGATGGATGGCAGTAGAGTAATATTCATTGTATACAGCAACCCTTTTTTCTCTCTCAGCCTCTTCAAACATCCTAATGGTGTAGTAGCTTCCTACATTCTTCATGATCATCTTGCTATCTTCCTAAGTAGCTTAATGCCTGGGAGTGATTTTTGTTGTTGAAGACATGATATCCCACGATTTTCTGAAGATATAAATCCCCCTTCACATAGTCTTCAATTGATTTCTCCCCCAGTAGATGTCCATATGCAAATAGCACCATTGCACACTTTTCTGCCTGTTCACTTAAAATTGTGTTAAGGATCTTCACTGTTTCCTTCTCCTGTGTGCATCTACCCAACGGAATGACAATCAGGAACACATGTGGGCCAGGAGTAGAGAAGGAGAAGCTCTGCCAGTACCTCTTTGATATGCTTGGTGTCAAACACACCTGGAGTTTAAACAACTAAGACCCATCCACTACACCTTTCACAGTCCTAAGAGTTCTATTGTGGTTGATGCTAGTGGAGGTGTCCCATTCTTTCTTTAATTTGTCGAGTGAAGACTATTAAACTGAAACATCACCAACATCACCAACATCACCAACATGCAGAGGTTTCCTTGCTTGTGCCAGCATACGTAGCAATACACTAAGCTACATTTTCAGTTTCACTCTGCGTCTTGACAGCACTGACATAACATTTATGGTCTGCAGAATATAAACTTTGAGAAAACTAACAATGACTTTATGAATCAATGTAATTATTTAAGAAACAAGGAGACCTACACTTTTGATCAATAGTTGACACTAGTCATAGTTACTATTCTTCCTTACTTGTGCTGAAGGTTGTTGACAGAGGTTGACTTCTCTCCCCATTTTCCAGCACAGTCCAGACAGTCATACAGTACTCTGAGGCAGGCTCTAGATCTGAAATAGTGATACTTGTTGAGAATGTGGTAGTGATGTTGTCCAGTGGTTCGGTCCCTGGACAGGGGTAGGAGATCTGGTAATGGTTTTTAGTTTCTTTGATTCCATCTGACTGGCTCCAGCTCACAGTAGCTGATGTGGTGTCCACCGAGTCAACATTTAGCTTATCTGGTGCAGGGATTACTAAGGGAAAATACATTATTGTCAGTGCTACAGTAACTCCAGTATTATAAGAGGAAAGGTATAATAAAGCCATGGCTTAACATGTATTTCCAATTGCTTTTGGTATAGGAAGAAATAAGCTAAAACAGGACAGATGTCGCACCGGTAAAGAGATGATGTGTTGCCATAAGGTGAGGGAGATTTCTTACCTGTAACGATGATTTTAGAGACAGGTTTACTCTGTTTCTCATTGTTCAGCAAAGTTGAGACACTGACAGTGTACTCAGTGCCAGGTTTCAAGCCAGTAAATTTTTTTGTGGCAGACCTCAGTAGTGTCTGAACAGAGATATGTTCTAGGGCTAGAGCAGGAAATTAGGAAGCACTGTGGGAATGTCTCCATTCCTTGAACCTTGGACCAACTGAGATTGAAGGAAGTATTTTCCAAATTATATATCTTTAAGTCTCTGGGTGGGACCACTCCAACAAAAATCAAGATTTGTTTTATGATGTTAATTTTGACAGGTGAGTCCATAACAATATCTATCCTATGACACAAGTAAGTAAAACATGACTAAACCAAACACACAGATGTACAGTTGAAGTCGGAAGTTTACATACACTTAGGATGGAGTCATTAAACTCGTTTTTCAACCACTCCTAAAATGTCCTGTTAAAACTTCTTGGCGCACCCATCCAGTTAGCGGGATCATTTTTGGCAACATCCGCTGGAATGCAGAGTGCCAAATTCAAAGTAATTACAAAAAAGATTTCATTTTCATGAAATCACAAGTGCAATTTGGGCAAAACACAGCTTAGCTTGTTGTTAATCCACCTGGCATGTCAGATTTAAAAAAATGCTTTTCCTGCTAAAACTATCCAAGCGTTTATGTTAGGACATCTCTCTCAGCAGACAAAACATTACAAACAGCTAGCAGCAAAGTAGATTGGTCACGAAAGTCAGAAAAGCAATAAAATGAATCGCTTACCTTTGATGATCTTCGGATGTTTGCACTCACGAGACTCCCAGTAACACAATAAATGTTCCTTTTGTTCCATAAAAATTCTGTTTAAATCCAAAAACCTCCATTTGATTGGCGCGTTATGCTCAGAAATCCACAGGCTCGAGCGGTCACGACGGGGCAGACGAAAATTCCAAATAGTATCCGTAAAGTTCGTAGAAACATGTCAAACGTTTTTTATAATCAATCCTCAGGTTGTTTTTACAATAAATAATCGACAATATTTCAACCGGACCGTAGCTTTTTCAATAGGAGTGAGAGAGAAAATGTCTGCTCCAAGCTTCTCGCGCATGCAAAACTCTGCTGGCACCCAGCCATCCACTGACGCGATGTGATCTTTCTCTGTAAATTTTTCAGAATAAAAGCCTGAAACTATGTCTAAAGACTGTTCACACCATGTGGAAGCCATAGGAAAATGAATATGGTTGATATCCCTTTAAATGGAGGAAGGCATGCAATGGAACAGAGACGTTTCAGGACGTTTCAGGTTTTCGCCTGCAACATCAGTTCTGTTATACTCACAGACAATATTTTGACAGTTTTGGAAACTTTAGAGTTTTCTATCCTAATCTGACAATTATATGCATGTTCTAGATTCTGGGCCTGAGAAATATGCAGTTTCATTTGGGTACGTTTTTCATCCAAACATCAAAATACTGCCCCCTACACTTTAGAGTGTTTTCTATCCTAATCTGACAATTATATGCATGATCTAGATTCTGGGCCTGAGAAATAGGCAGTTTCATTTGGGTACGTTTTTCATCCAAACATCAAAATACTGCCCCCTACACTCAAGAGGTTTTAACAAACTATAGTTTTGGCAAGTCGGTTAGGACATCTACTTTATGCATGACACAAGTAATTTTTCCAACAATTGTTTACAGACAGATTATTTCACTTATAATTCACTGTATCACAATTCCAGTGGGTTAGAAGTTTACGTACACTAAGTTGACTGTGCCTTTAAACAGCTTGGAAAATTCAAGAAAATTATGTCATGGCTTTAGAAGCTTCTAATTTACATAATTTGAGTCAATTGGAGGTGTACCTGTGGATGTATTTCAAGGCCTACCTTCAAACTTAGTGCCTCTTTGCTTGACATCATGGGAAATGCTGCGGGGATATACTACTACAGACACCCGATCAGGCCCAGCTCCCCGTTATTCGCTGGAAAAGGAAACTGAGGTTTCGCGGAAAGAGATTAGGGTGCCTTGTGAGGATCAGAAGACGAGTGGCTAATCTGCCCTTGCCTTCCATCCTGCTAGCTAACGTTCAATCGCCGGAAAATAAATGGGCCGAACTGAAAACACCTATATCCTACCAACAGGACATTAAAAACTGTAATATGTTATGTTTCACCGTTGTGGTTGAACGACAACATTAAGAACATACACCAGGCGGGTTATACACACTATCGGCAGGACAGAATAGCAGCCACTGGTAAGACACGGGGTGGGGACCTATGCACACATGTAAACAATAGCTAGATATATTGCATGATATCTAAGTTAGTCTCAAGGTTTTGCTCGCCTGAGGTAGAGTGATAAGCTCTACCTCTACCCCAGATAAGCTGTAGACCACACTATCTACCTAGAGAGTTTTCATCTGTATTTTCATAGCTGCCTACACAACACCACAGACCGAGGCTGGCACTAAAACCACACTCAATGAGCTGTATTCCACCATAACCAAACAGGAAAACGCTCATCCAGAGGCGGCGCTCCTAGTGACCGAGGACATTAATGCAGGGGAACTTAAATCAGTTTTACCTCATTTCTATCAGCATGTTAAATGTGCAACCAGAGGAAAAATTATTCTAGACCACCTTTACTCCACACGCAGAGACGCGTACAAAGCTCTCCCCCGCCCCCCATTTGGCAAATCTGACCATAACTCTATCCTCCTGATGCTAAAATTAAAGCAGGAAGCACCAGTGACTCGGTCTATAAAAAAGTGGTCAGATGAAGCAGATGCTAGAATACAGGACTGTTTTGCAGGCACAGACTGGAATATGTTCCGGGATTCTTCCGATGACATTGAGGAGTACACCACATCAGTCACTGGCTTTATCAATAAGTGCATCAAGGGCGTCATCCCCAAAGTGACTGTATGTACATACCCCAAACAGAAGCCTTGGATTACAGGCAACATTCATACTGAACTAAAAGGTAGAGCTGTCGCTTTCAAGGAGCGGTACTCGGAAGCTTGTAAGAAATCCCGAAGAACCATCAAACAGGCGAAGCGTCAACACAGGACTAAGATCGAATCGTACTACACCGACTCCGACATTCGTCGGATGTGGCAGGGCTTGCAAACTTTTACAGACTACAAAGGGAAGCAAAGCCGAGATCTGCCATGTGACCATAGTCTGCCAGACGAGCTAAATAACTTCTACGCTTGCTTCGAGGCAAGTAACACTGAAACATGCAGGAGCGCATCAGCTGCTCAGGATGACTGTGTGATCACGCTCTCCGCAGTCGACGTGAGTAAGACCTTTAAACAGGTCAACATTCACAAGGCTGCAGGGCCAGACGAATTACCAAGACGTCTACTCCGAGCATGCGCTAACCAACTGTCAAGTCTCTTCACTGACATGTTCAAACTCTCCGTGTCAGAGTCTGTAATACCAACATGTTTTAAGCAGACCACCATAGTCCTTGTGCCCAAGAACAACAAGGTAACCTGCCTAAATGACTACCAACCCATAGCACTCACGTCTGTAGCCATGAAATGCTTTGAAAGGCTGATCATGGCTCACATCAACATCATTATCCCAGAAAACTTAGACCTACTCAAATTTGCATACTGCACCAACAGATCCACAGATGATGCAATCTCTATTGCACTCCACACTGCCCTTTCCCACCTGAACAAAAGGAACACCTATGTGAGAATGATATTCATTGACTACAGTTCAGCGTTCAAAACCATAGTGCCCTCAAAGCTAAGGACCCTGGGACTAAACACCTCCCTCTGCAACTGGATCCTGGACTTCCTGACGGGCCGTGCCAAGGTGGTAAGGGTAGGTAACAACACATCCGCCACGCTGATCCTCAACACGGGGGCCCCTCAGTGGTGTGTACTCAGTCCCCTCCTGTACTCCCTGTTCACACATGACTGCACGGCCAGGCA